>NC_143028.1:9150000-9205000 GCF_057628025.1 Oncorhynchus mykiss
TAGTGTACAGCTCCACTGAAGACTGTAACCATGTGGTCTGAATTTAGACCATTCCTTATCTCTATCTCTCCTCCTGCTTCCCTTCCTCTCTCTGTCTCTCATAAGTGGTTGAGCACATGTATCTCCCATCTCTCTCAGAGACTTCAGACAGTGAGTAGCCTATAGTGTTCTGAACGGAGGGGAAAGGCTGGAGAGGGGGAGGGAAAGGTGAGGTTGAGGATATAGAGGGAGTATTTAGGGAAGTATCCTCCTGCTTTAATACCCTTTGTTAAGTTGCTGTAATTTGTGGTCAGCGATTTACAAGTATGCCCTCTTCTAGTACCATCAGGTGTGACTGGAAGTCACAGTCACCTCACTGTTTAGTTCGTACGGACAGTGGAAAACAACAAAACTACCTTCACACCGCTTGAGCTGGGTCTTTGATTTGTAGATATCAAAGGGGAGAGGGGATCCTTGTGTTCTCTTGTTTTCCAAGGTCGCCAGGCAGAATAGAGCAGAGCAGAGCCTCACTTCTGTCAGAGGTGTGTGTGTGTGTGTGTATTCTCTTGTTTTCCAAGGTCGCCAGGCAGAATAGAGCAGAGCCTCACTTCTGTCAGAGGTGTGTGTGTGTGTGTGTATTCTCTTGTTTTCCAAGGTCGCCAGGCAGAATAGAGCAGAGCCTCACTTCAGTCAGAGGTGTGTGTGTGTGTGTGTGTGTGTGTGTGTGTGTGTGTGTGTGTGTGTGTGTGTGTGTGTGTGTGTGTGTGTGTGTGTGTGTGTGTGTGTGTGTGTGTGTGTGTGTGTGTGTGTGTTTTTCTGTGAAGAGGGCCTGTCTGAAGGTCATCATTCGAACTGCTTAGCATGATCAAACTACAAGTCACACTCGTATTATCAGTATGATAAGTCATATTATTAATTGTGTTACACTGTATGAATAATATCAATAATTAGGTATAAGTCATTTACTGCAGGACGTGTTGTAATATATAAATCGTGAACAACCGACCGTAAACCTGCAGTAAATCGATTTAATAGTCAACTAACTATATGATAATATGCCATTTACAGTACAGTGTTATATTCATTACAAATCATGAAAAACACACTTTATACATACACATATTTACTTGATTTGAAACATTTTCTAAAATCTATATAGTCTTTGTAAGTCGTTTGAAAGCAGACCTTCCAATGAAGTGTTAGTGTGGTTTTGTGGTACTCCACTGAGGCTGAAGTGGGAGTTGATGTGATTTCTCCTGTCTGTCTGTCTGTCTGTCTGTCTGTCTGTCTGTCTGTCTGTCTGTCTGTCTGTCTGTCGGTTAGTAAGGAAAGATACCCAGGGGTTTCCTCTCTAGAGGACTCAGACAGTGTCACTCCCTTTCCGCTGAAAACCTTCCTGTCTCCACCGTACAGTACAATGACTTGCTTTCAGATGGACTGTCACTATGACTACAGTACAGTAGGCTGGAGCAGAATGCCAGGTATGTTTCAAATCTGTTTTCTTGTATGAGGACATATTCAACATTTTACTCTTTTTAAGTATTTTGAGGCTTAGAAATGTGGGTGAAAATCAGTGTCCGTTTGGAGGGGTGGTGTATTGTTAGACCAACATATTCCTACATCCACGATTTGGGCAATTCTAAGAGCAGTGTCATGCGGTGTGTCAGAGAAATATAATGGTCCCCTCCACTGTCTCCTTAACTGAGGTGTACAGCCAACAATAGATAGACTCTTTTCTGAACTGGTAAAACAGAGAAGTAGTGTTTTCAGAGGCCGTGATGCCAGATTGACGACTTCCCCTCTAGTGACACCAAACTCTGTCTTTTGTAGACTTTTAACACTGTGAATTTGTCAATCGAGTCAGTCGCCTGAACAACGTTTTTCTTTGTGGGTCCCGGGCTTTAAAAGGGTGCCAAGCAAGCTGCACGGACCAAGGGTTTAAAAAAGGCACAATGAGCTGTGAAAAACCTGGCTACCTGTGAGACAAAGCCAGGGGCAGGCGGGAAGAAATGTCCAAGAAAAAGAGAAAAGGAGAGGGAGAGGGGGAGGGGGGGGTTGTACAAAAAAAAGTGTCACCAGCTGACACTCCTTCCCCTCTATTCCCCGGCCAATTCTACTGAGTCCTTGGAGTGAGGGGCGGGCATCTCTGGTCATGAGAGAGAGTGACAGAGAGAAAGGAAGATGGAAAGGGAGGGAAAAAAGCGAGAGCGAGAGAGAGCGGGGGAAAGGGAGGGAGGGGAGAGCCTTGAATTCTTGTCATCAGCTCCTTCACCATGAATAGACCTAATGAATGGTAGTAAGTGTTAGGATCCATGGTCCGCTCTATCAAGGCAGGTAATACCGCCCCGATTTAATTGGCAGCAGGTATTAGAAGCCTGTATTATTTTAATTGGTTAGGGGTTCTCTCTAAATGCTAAAGACAAAGTATAATGCCCAGATTGTGCGGCACAATAGCGTTTAGAAGGGGATTGTATGCATTCGCTAATCTGCCGAGGAATGAGGCAATTCTGAACAGTTTTCTCAGTGAAACCAGCTGCAGAATGCTTGTCCCTTTTGTTCCCCCTTGGGAAAATGTAAGATTGAAACAGAAAATACCTTTACCCGGGCAATCATGTGCCACGTGTAGAAAGCGGATACAGCAGCGAAGGATTAAAGAAAGAGGGGATCTTTGAAGAAAGGATGGAGAGAGAGATAAAGCCGGGCTGAAAGTGGGGCCTGTCACGGTCGCCAACGGAGGAATAAAGTGATGACATTTACAGTGACAGACGAGACTGGAGAGAGAAAGAGAGAGAGAGAGAGAGAGAGAGAGAGAGAGAGAGAGAGAGAGAGAGAGAGAGGGAGAGAGAGAGAGACAGAGAGAGAGAGACAGAGAGAGAGAGAGAGAGAGAGAGAGAGAGAGAGAGAGAGAGAACTGTTTAGCTGGAGGAATTTGATATTTAAAAGACACGGCCTGTGATAATTAAAAGTGGACACGTCTTTAGTAGAGTTGGGGCCTGTCATTAATAATGACAGAGGGAGAGCAGGTATCTGTTGGATCTTAATGAACCACAGAACAGTCCAGGAAGCTCACATGAAGCAGGCCTGCTTGGGATACAGTCATAGCCTATGGGGATGCATGTTTTCAAGGATTGTGATCAAAGTGGACAACAGCAAAGTGGTGACAAACAACATACTGTTGCAATTATCACACAAAATATGAATCAATCAATTACTTAGTAAAGTAATATATTACAAGTCATTCTGTCTAAGAAGTGGGATAAAACCAAAGAGAATGATCCAAGTTAAAATACCCCAACAAGGAAACAGGATAGCCAGTGGGTCTCTTTATATCGATGCTCTGTCAAGCGTTGCGTAACATTTTGGTCGCCATGCGGCGGCGAGCATCAAATGACCTCAACCACGGGACAGGAAGTGTTTACCAGCACGCCGTCACATTAACCCAGCATGCATTGGGGTGGCGTGTTCAGTGTTCTGTGGATCATCGGCAGAAGAAAATGGAAAAGAGACGAGCCAACAGCAGAGGGGGTAAAGTGGAGGGGGAATATCCATCCATGCTTCCACCAGGGGCCGTGTACCAGTGTTAAAACTCTCTCTGTGTCTCTCTGTGTCTCTTTATCTCTCACTGTCTCTTTCCCGCTTTCTTTCTCTGTGTGGTGGGGAGTCTAGAAGAGTGGAGGGGTAGGGGTAAGGAGGGGGTACAGTAATTGCGCCCGTGAAGTGAGAATGATTGCTTTTTATTGTCCTTTGTCCCGACAGGTTGGAGCGGCGTAGGTATTACATATCCTGTGAATGTTGAAGGGAGAGGGGAAGAGGAACAAAACGTCTGAGGAAAGTTAGACTGTCGGGCTGGGCCCTCTCTCTCCTGACTGACTGACTCAGGTGGGTTTCACATTCAGCCTGAATGCCGAGGGAGATGGAAGATAGCAGGCTCTCTCTCTCCTCTTTCTCTGCTCTCTCCTCTCTCTGCTCTCTTTCTCTCTCCTCTTTCTGCTCTCTTTCTCTCTCTCTCTCCTCGCTCTGCCCTCTCTCTCTGCTCTCTTTCTCTCTCCTCTTTCTGCTCTCTTTCTCTTTCTCTCTCCTCTCTGCCCTCTCTCTCTCCTTTCTCTGCTCTCTTTCTCTCTCCTCTTTCTGCTCTCTTTCTCTCCTCTCTCTGCTCTCTTTCTCTCTCCTCTTTCTGCTCTCTTTCTGCTCTCTTTCTCTCTCTCCTCTCTGCCCTCTCTCTCCTCTCTCTGCTCTCTTTCTCTCTCCTCTTTCTGCTCTCTTTCTCTCCCTCTCTCCTCTCTCTGCCCTCTCTCTCCTCTCTGCTCTCTTTCTCTCTCCTCTTTTTGCTCTCTTTCTCTCTCTCTCTCCTCTTTCTGCTCTCTCTCTCTCCTCTCTCTGCTCACTCTCTCTCTCCTCTCTCTCTCTCTCTCTCTGGCCCTGTAGCGATCTCATAGAGAGTGCACTGCAGTTCACTATCAGTACACTACAGCACTCCGTGGTACCTGTCATTGGAGTTCACTGTGTTCAAGTCATGCTTGCTCTATAGCAGTTGCGGTCGTTGCCATTTAAGATGAGGGAAGTTTTGATTGGACAAATTCAGGTAAGTCCATCCCCATTTAAGAAACATCTTGCTAAATAATCAGTGGAATGAATGCACCCCTGATCACCCGCACACACAGTTCACTTTCATAGAAGCCACATACAGCATAATTACTTTCCTTGTTTTATAATTCCTTCTCACATCTACGCGCTCTTCTCCTCTCTCCTTTTCCCTTCGCTTGTGGACTTCAGTGCCCAACGCAACAGCTGTCTATGACCAGGTGGAAAAACCCCTATCATCACCCAGCCTATCGCTCACCTTTTTATCTCTCTCCTTCCCATTGCTTGGAAGCCAGCCACGATGCGTCCTTTATTTAAAGGGGGAGATCAAGCTGATCCTAACTGTTATAGGCCAATTTCTACCTTGCTCTGTTTATCAAAAGTGTTGGAAAAACTTGGCAATAATCAACTGACTGGATTTGTTGAAGTCTATAGTATGCTCTCTGGCCTGCAATCTGGTTTCCACTCAGGTTATGGATGTGTCACTGCAACTTTAAAGGTCCTAAATGATGTCACCATTGCACTTGATTCTAAGAAATGTTGTGCTGCTATGTTTATTGACCTGGCCAAAGCTTTTGATATGGTAGACCATTCCATTCTTGTGGATCGGCTAAGGAGTATTGGTGTTTCTGAGGCGTCTTTGGCCTGCTTTGCTAACTACCTCTCTTATAGAGCAAGTAGCACTTGGAACGAGCTGCAAAAAAAAACACTCAAACTAGACAGTTTTCTCTTCATTTAAAAGCTCAGTCATGGACACTCTTACTGACACTTGTGGCTGCTTCAGGTGATGTATTGTTGTCTCTACCTTCTTGCCCTTTGTGTTGTTGTCTGTGCCCAACATTGCTTGTATCATGACTGTGCTGCTGCCTTGTTGCTACCGTGTTGTTGTTATGTGGTGTTGCTACCGTGCTATGTTATCATGTGTTGCTGCCATGCTGTGCTGTTGTCTTAGGTCTCTTTATGTAGTGTTGTGGTGTCTCTCTTGTCGTGATATGTTTTGTCCTACATTTTATTTTGAACCCCAGCCCCTGTCCCTGCAGGAGGCCCTCTGCCTCTAGGTAGGTCGTCCTTGTAAATAAGAATTTGTGCTTAACTGACTTGCCTAGTTAAATAAAGGTAAAATCCCAAATAAATAAATAACCGCAACACACAGCCTACATCGTTGTCCCCATATTAGCTAATGTCATAGTCAACATGGCTACCAGATCTAACGGGTTAGCAGACACATACACGAACATCAGTGGTGGAAAATGTACCCAATAGTCATACTTGAGTAAATGTAAAGATACCTAAATAGAAAATGACTCAAAAGTGAAAGTCACCCAATAAAATACTTGAGTAAAAGTCTAAAAGTATGTTTTAAGTATACTTAAGAATCAAAAGTAAACGTAATTGCTAAAATATAAAGTATAAATCATTTCAAGTTCCTTATATTAAGCAAATCAATGGCACCATTTTCAAATTTTTGTATTTATGGATAGCCAGGGCCACACTCCAACACCATCTACAAACGAAGCACATCTGTTTAGTGAGTCCGCCGGATCAAAGGCATTGGGGATGACCAGGGATGTTGTTACGGTTTTCTTCCGTCGAAGGAGAGGCGGACCAAAATGCAGCGTGGTTACTTCGATAAATCTTTTAATAAAAGATAAACACGAACAATACAAAACAATAAACGTAACGTAAAAACCTAAACAGACCTCTCTGGTGCAACCAAACACAGAGACAGGAACAATCACCCACGAAACACTCAAAGAATATGGCTGCCTAAATATGGTTCCCAATCAGAGACAACGATAAACACCTGCCTCTGATTGAGAACCACTCCAGGCAGCCATAGACTATTCTAGACAACCCCACTAACCACAATCCCATGACCTACAAAAAACCCAAGACAAAACACACCACATAAATAACCCGTCACACCGTGGCCTGACCAAAATAATAAAGAAAACACAAAATACTAAGACCAGGGCGTGACAGATGTTCTTTTGATAAGTGAGTGAATTGGACCATTCTCCTGTCCTGCTAAGCATTCAACATGTAACGAGTACTTTTGGGTGTCAGGGAAAATGTAGAGTAAAAAGTACATACTTTTCTTTAGGAATGAAGTAAAAGTAAAAGTTGTCAAAAAATATAAGTACAGATACCCCCCAAAACAACTTAAGAAATACTTTAACCTTTTACTGCAGTGGGCTGAATCATGGTCACACAGAGATTTTATTTGCAGTCTTAATTAAACACATCTACTTGGAAACAAAAGCATACACCTTCACACATATGGTTGTGGGCTTGAAAAGAAGACACATGCACCATGTCAGATATAAAGTTGAAATGTAATAATTGTTCAGTTTTGCATCCCAGTATTACACTCTATATACACTACCACCACATAAGTTATAGAACACCTACTGATTCAAGGGTTTCTCTTTATTTTCACTATTTTCTACATTGTTGTAACAGCTTCTGTGGACAAAGGAGAGGACCAAAGCGCAGCGTGGTTAGTGTTCAACATGTTTTATAAAGACAATAAACGTCAACACTACAAAATAACAAATGTGAAAAAACGAAACAGTCCTATCTGGTGCATAGACACAAAGACAGAAGACAACCACCCACAAAACCCAACACAAAACAGGCTACCTAAATATGGCTCCCAATCAGAGACAATGACTAACACCTCCCTCTGATTGAGAACAATATCAGGCCAAACATAGAAACAGGAAAACTAGACACACAACATCGAATGCCCACTCAGCTCACGTCCTGACCAACACTAAAACAAAGAAAACACAAAAGAACTATTGTCAGAACGTGACAATTGTAGAAAAATAATGAAGACACCAAAACTATGAAATAACACATATGGAATTATGTAGTAACCAAAAAAGTGTTAAACGAATCAAAATATATTTTATATTTCAGATATAGCCACCCATTGCCTTGATGACAGCTTTGCACATTCTTGGCATTCTCTCAACCAGCTTCACCTGAAAAGGTTTTCCAACAGTCTTGAAGAAGTTCCCACTATTTTGATTTGTTTAACACTTTTTCTGTTCTACATGATTCCATATGTGTTATTTCATAGTTTTGATGTCTTCACTATTATTCTACAAAGTAGAAAATATGAAAAAATAAAGAAAAACCCTTGGATTTAGTAGGTGTTCTAAAACCGTTGACTGGTAGTGTACATCACAGAAGACTGAACCATAACAAAAACATTTGACATAGAAACACTGGATTTTCTGCATGTTTTTTTTATAATGATGATTAATTATGAAATTATGAAATATAGGAATAACATTCCACCCATGAGCCCACTAGGTCATTTTCCTGCATTAAAGTATTTTTATTTATGTACTTTACACCCTATAGTCCATACCCTATACTCCATAGTCCATAGATCATAGTCCATAGTCCATAGTCCATAGTTCATAGTCCATACCCTATACTCCATAGTCCATAGTCCATAGTCCATAGTCCATAGTTCATAGTCCATACCCTATACTCCATAGTCCATAGATCATAGTTCATAGTCCATACCCTATACTCCATAGTCCATAGATCATAGTTCATAGTCCATACCCTATACTCCATAGTCCATAGATCATAGTCCATAGTCCATACTCCATACCCTATACTCCATAGTCCATACTCCATACCCTATACTCCATAGTCCATAGTCCATACCCTATACTCCATAGTCCATACTCCATACCCTATACTCCATAGTCCATACTCCATACCCTATACTCCATAGTCCATACTCCATACCCTATACTCCATAGTCCATACTCCATACCCTATACTCCATAGTCCATACTCCATACCCTATACTCCATAGTCCATACTCCATACCCTATACTCCATAGTCCATAGTCCATACCCTATACTCCATAGTCCATACTCCATACCTTATACTCCATAGTCCATAGTCCATAGTCCATAGTCCATACCCTATACTCCATAGTCCATACCCTATACTCCATAGTCCATAGTCCATACCCTATACTCCATAGTCCATACTTCATACCCTATAGTCCATAGTTCATACCCTATACTCCATAGTCCATTGTCCATAGTCCATAATCCATACCATACACTCCATAGTCCATACTCCATACCCCATACCCTATACTCCATAATCCATAGTCAATACCCTTTATTCTATACCTTATACTCCATATCCTATAATCCATACTCTATACTCCATACCCTATAATCCATACTCTATACTCCATACCCTATACTCCATAGTCCATATCCTATAATCCATACTCTATACTCCATACCCTATAATCCATACTCTATACTCCATACCCTATACTCCATAGTCCATACCCTATCCTCTATACCGTATACGCCATACATTGTAATACACACTCTATACTCCATACCCTATACTCTATAGGCCATAGTCCATAGTCCATAGTCCATACCCTATACTCAATACCCTAAACTCCATACCCTATACTCCATAGTCCATAGTCCATAGTCCAAACTCCATACCCTATACTCCATACCCTATACTCCATACCCTATACTCCATAGTCCGTAGTTCATACTCCATACTCTATACTCCACAGTCCATAGTCCATACGCCATAATCCATACCCCATAGTCCATACTCCATAGTCCATAGTCCATACTCCACAAGCCATACTCCATAGTCCATAGTCCATACTCCATACCCCATACTCCATACCCCATACTCCATAGTCCATAGTCCATACTCCACAAGCCATACTCCATAGTCCATAGTCCATACTCCACAAGCCATACTCCATAGTCCATAGTCCATACTCCATACCCCATACTCCATAGCCCATACTCCATAGTCCATAGTCCATACTCCACAAGCCATACTCCATAGTCCATAGTCCATACTCCATACCCTATACGCCATAGTCCATAGTCCATACTCCACAAGCCATACTCCATAGTCCATAGTCCATACCCCATACTCTATAGTCAATAGTCCATAGTCTATAGTCCATAGTCCATAGTCAATACTCTATACTCCACAGGCCATACTCCATAGTCCATAGTCCATACCCCATACTCCATAGTCAATAGTCCATAGTCCATACCCTATACGCCATAATCCATAGTCCATACTCCACAAGCCATACTCCATAGTCCATAGTCCATACTCCATACCCCATACTCCATAGTCCATAGTCCATAGTCCATAGGCCATAGTCCATAGTCCATACCCTATACGCCATAGTCCATAGTCCATACTCCACAAGCCATACTCCATAGGCCATAGTCCATAGTCCATACCCTACACTCCATACATACACTTCACACCCTATACTCCATAGACCATAGTCCATAGTCCATAGTCCATAGTCCATAGTCCATACTCCATAGTCCATAGTCCATAGTCCATAGTCCATAGTCCATAGTCTATACTCTATACTCCATACTCCATAGACCATAGTCCATACTCCATACCCTATAATCCATACCTTATAGTCCATACTCCATAACCTATAGTGCCATTTGGGATACATCCTTTAACATTGAGTTTTGTTATGAAATGGTGCCTGTATTTTTTTTTTCTCATGAAGATGGATATGGAGAAACTCCCAGTCATGAATATTATAGAGTGAAGTCAGTGATGTGCACAGAACATAGTCCTGGGAAGACCACTTTACATTCCTGTGGTATTATTACACTGTAACCATGTGGGAATAACTCATGTAATTACCTCGTAACCAGATATGTAAGTACAATTAGTTCTATGGTACCTACCACCGTTACTTCAGGTCTAAGTAATTGCAAAAGGTGGGATGAATAAATGGTATGTACTTTGTTGTTACATGTAGTGTAGTTGCTAGCCGGTTGCGTTTTAATTCAGGCAGTTATTCTAATGTAGTAACACTGACCCTAATATGTAATGACATACCCTGGGTTCTGTGCAACATACACCGGCCTGTCTACTCTGTTACTCCACACAATATAAGCACTCACGTCATACTTTCTTGAAAATCACTGTTGAGCAAGGACAAAAGTACACAATCGACGTCGCTGTAAGCTGTTAAATGAAAACATTGCTGGACATCTCGAGTAAGATTTTCACTCTGCAATCACACATCAGCAGAATCAAAACTGGGTGCACAGCAGTAGGAGAACGTGTGTTCTCCCTCTTCCCTTCGTTCCTCGTGTCAAAACAAAGCTTTGGTGTGTGGTTGCAATTTTCACAGGTTGCTCTCTCATTCCTCCCCGCCTCCTACTCTGTCATCAACTGCACATTTAGCTTTCAATTAGATCTTTATCAATCAGATATTTGTCACTTTTAATGAAACATTATTTCACACCGGGCTTGAGGAGAATCTGCCCTAGAGATGTATTTTATTTTATAATAACCATATCTTCTGTTCATATGAGACACTCCAAATGGTGTTATTTCATTAGAAGAAACAGTCTTATTTGTGGCATGTTACTCAAAATGAGGAACGTTAGGGAAGATGAAAAGCGAGAGATACAGCATATGATTTAAAGGAGGCTCATAATTCAGTTTGATATCACAGAATATAAAAAAGGCTGCACTCTAACTGAGTATTTGGTACTGTCAGCACGGACATTTCTATTTATAGCACAGAGCCACACAATTGAAAGAAAAACTACCAAAAAAATGTTCCATATCAAGATGGACATTGTTAGAGCTGTTCTGTGAAAAGAGTTTTTAAATCTCAATACTGACAAACAAATGACCAAATTATACCTTATAAACGACAGACAGAAGAACCCCCCTGGGGTCCACCTCAGGGTGTGCTGTGGGACAGAAGATTGTAGAATGTGCCTCCCGTACAGAGCAGAGCAGCAACACAGCACTGTTGAACAGATCTGGATTCAAATAATATTTGAAATCTTTCAAATTCTTTGAGTGTTCGCGGAATTCTTCAGCGTGCCTGATGTGCCAGTTGGCCGGGGATTTGCAGTTGTGGGACTTTTATATTGGTCTATTGAGTCAGACGAGCTCAATCAAGCACAGATAAAGTATTTGAAACAATTTCAAATAGTATATCAACCCATGTCTGCTGTTGAATGTACGTACAGTCAGGGAAAAAAGTATTTGATCCCCTGCTGATTTTGTACGTTTGCCCACGGACAAAGAAATTATCAGTCTATAATTTTAATGGTAGGTTAATTTGAACAGTGAGAGACAGAATAACAACAAAAATGTCAAAAATGTTATAAATTGATTTGCATTTTAATAAGTATTTGACCCCCTCCCAATCAGAAAGATTTCTGACTCCCAGGTGTCTTTTATACAGGTAACGAGCTGACATTAGGAGCACACTCTTAAAGGGAGTGCTCCTAATCTCAGTTTGTTACCTGTATAAAAGACACCTGTCCACAGAAGCAATCAATCAATCAGGTTCAAAACTCTCCACCATGGCCGAGACCAAAGAGCTCTCCAGGGATGTCAGGGACAAGATTGTAGACTTACACAAGGCTGGAATGGGCTACAAGACCATCGCCAAGCAGCTTCGTGAGAAGGTGACACCAGTTGATGTGATTATTCGCAAATGGAAGAGACACAAAATAATTGTCAATCTCCCTCGGCCTGGGGCTCCATGCAAGATCTCACCTCGTGGAGTTGCAATGATCATGAGAACGGTGAGGAATCAGCCTAGAACTACACGGGAGGATCTTGTCAATGATCTCAAGGCAGGTGGGACCATAGTCACCAAGAAAACAATTGGACACACACAACGCCGTGAAGGACTGAAATCCTGCAGCTCCTGCAAGGTCCCCCTGCTCAAGAAAGCACATATACATGCCCGTCTGAAGTTTGCCAATGAACATCTGAATGATTCAGAGGACAACTGGCTGAAAGTGTTGTGGTCAGATGAGACCAAAATGGAGCTCTTTGGCATCAACTCAACTCGCCGTGTTTGAAGGAGGAGGAATGCTGCCTATGACCCCAAGAACACCATCCCCACCGTCAAATATGGAGGTGGAAACATTATGCTTTGGGGGTGTTTTTCTGCTAAGGGGACAGGACAACTTCACCGCATCAAAGGGATGATGGACGGGGCCATGTACCGTCAAATCTTGGGTCAGAACCTCCTTCCCTCAGCCAGGGCATTGAAAATGGGTCGTGGATGGGTATTCCAGCATGACAATGACCCAAAACACACGGCCAAGGCAATAAAGGAGTGGCTCAAGAAGAAGCACATTAAGGTCCTGGAGTGGCCTAGCCAGTCTCCAGACCTTAATCCCATAGAAAATCTGTGGAGGGAGCTGAAGGTTCTAGTTGCCAAACGTCAGCCTCGAAACCTTAATGACTTGGAGAAGATCTGCAAAGAGGAGTGGGACAAAATCCCCCCTGAGATTTGTGCAAACCTGGTGGCCAACTACAAGATTAGTCTGACCTCTGTGATTGCCAACAAGGGTTTTGACATCAAGTACTAATTCATGTTTTGCAGAGGGGTCAAATACTTATTTCCGTCATTAAAATGCAAATCAATTTATAACATTTTTGACATGCGTTTTACTGAATTTTTTTGTTGTTATTCTGTCTCTCACTGTTCAAATAAACCTACCATTAAAATTATAGACTGATCATTTCTTTGTCAGTGGGCAAACATACAAAATCAGCAGGGGATCAAATACTTTTATCCCTCACTGTAACTCAAAGCCTGCTCGATTGAAGGGTAGAGGATGAGGGGTTGGAGTTTCCTCGTTCAGACCCAGAAGCAGAGCGGGATGTGAATGGCCGCTACCCATCCATCACAATGAAGCAGATGAATGTAGCTGATTTTGGAAGGGGATCCAGGTCTGAGATGCTATGATAAAGTAAGGCAACGCAGATGAAAACAAACAGGGACAAATGAGTAATTAGGGGGAGAATTTCCTCTTTCCCTTCACTTTCACCACCAAGTCCCATTGCATTGGAGAGCATTCGCAGACATCACAGTCCAGACGGGGGAGTAATGCGAGCCTGTTTGAGAAGTATGCAGTGGTATTTCGTTCTGTCTGGCTGTGCAGTGTTGAGCTGATGAGGCAGCGGAGGGCTGACTGGGTCTAGGCACGTCTCTCCCTCTGCTAATTCCTAGAACCTTTAGCTCCTGGGTACTGGGTCACAGTAACACATTACCCATGTCTCCCTCTCCTCCCTCCCTCTGCCATGTGATCCAGAGGGGAGTCCACCGGTAGCCCAACAGCTTGATGTAAAGATAAACACAGCACTGGAACACAATTTCTTTCACTTTGAGTTAGAGCCTGGTTCTTATGAGACTGAGTGGGAAAGGGCTCCATCCTCAGTGACCTGTGTTATTGTATCTAATGTCTTCTACACCCGAGCCAAGGGAGAATACTGTCAGTTACTGCCTGATGACAGTCAGTGTTAATCTGTGTCAATATGTGTCAAGCCCTGTATACCCTCTCTGGGTTAAAGCTGATGTGATAGATACAGATGGGTGTGTCAACAGACATATAATTATAGGGCTGCTATTCTAAGTACAATACAATTCCCGAATAAGACTCCATCTGAACTGGTATTAATGGAATATTTCCACAAAACACATAATGTGATTGTAAGAAGCCAGTCTGAAACAGCTGGTTCAGTTAGCTACCAGTCTAAAACAGCTGGTTCAGTTAGCTACCTGTCCAAAACAACTGGTTCAGTTAGCTACCAGTCCAAAACAGCTGGTTCAGCTAGCTACCAGTCTAAAACAGCTGGTTCAGCTAGCTACCAGTCTAAAACAGCTGGTTCAGCTAGCTACCAGCCTAAAACAGCTGGTTCAGCTAGCTACCCGTCTAAAACATCTGATTCAGTTAGCTACCACTCCAAAACAGCTGGTTCAGCTAGCTACCAGTCCAAAACAGCTGGTTCAGCTAGCTACCAGTCCAAAACAGGCTGGTTCAGCTAGCTACCAGTCTAAAACAGCTGGTTCAGCTAGCTACCAGTCCAAAACAGCTGGTTCAGCTAGCTACCAGTCTAAAACAGCTGGTTCAGTTAGCTACCAGTCCAAAACAGCTGCTTTAGTTAGCTACCAGTCTAAAACAGCTGCTTTAGTTAGCTACCAGTCCAAAACAGCTGGTTCAGCTAGGTACCAGTCTAATACAGCTGGTTCAGCTAGCTACCAGTCTAAAACAGCTGGTTCAGCTAGCTACCAGTCCAAAACAGCTGGTTCAGCTAGCTACCAGTCTAAAACAGCTGGTTCAGCTAGCTACCAGTCTAATACAGCTGGTTCAGCTAGCTACCAGTCTAAAACAGCTGGTTCAGCTAGCTACCAGTCTAAAACAGCTGGTTCAGCTAGCTACCAGTCCAAAACAGCTGGTTCAGCTAGCTACCAGTCCAAAACAGCTGGTTCAGCTAGCTACCAGTCTAAAACAGCTGGTTCAGCTAGCTACCAGTCCAAAACAGCTGGTTCAGCTAGCTACCAGTCTAAAACAGCTGGTTCAGCTAGCTACCAGTCTAAAACAGCTGGTTCAGTTAACTACCAGTCTAAAACAGCTGGTTCAGTTAGCTACCAGTCTAAAACAGCTGGTTCAGTTAGCTACCGGTCTAAAACAGCTGGTTCAGTTAGCTACCAGTCTAAAACAGCTGCTTTAGTTAGCTACCAGTCTAAAATAGCTTGTTCACTTAGCTACCAGTCTAAAACAGCTGGTTCAGTTAGCTACCAGTCCAAAACAGCTGCTTTAGTTAGCTACCAGTCTAAAACAGCTGCTTTAGTTAGCTACCAGTCCAAAACAGCTGGTTCAGCTAGGTACCAGTCTAATACAGCTGGTTCAGCTAGCTACCAGTCTAAAACAGCTGATTCAGCTAGCTACCAGTCCAAAACAGCTGGTTCAGCTAGCTACCAGTCCAAAACAGCTGGTTCAGCTAGCTACCAGTCTAATACAGCTGGTTCAGCTAGCTACCAGTCTAAAACAGCTGGTTCAGCTAGCTACAAGTCTAAAACAGCTGGTTCAGCTAGCTACCAGTCCAAAACAGCTGGTTCAGCTAGCTACTAGTCCAAAACAGCTGGTTCAGCTAGCTACCAGTTTAAAACAGCTGGTTCAGCTAGCTACCAGTCCAAAACAGCTGGTTCAGCTAGCTACCAGTCTAAAACAGCTGGTTCGGTTAGCTACCAGTCTAAAACAGCTGGTTCAGTTAGCTACCAGTCTAAAACAGCTGGTTCAGTTAGATACCAGTCCAAAACAGCTGGTTCAGTTAGCTACCAGTCTAAAACAGCTGGTTCAGTTAGCTACCAGTCTAAAACAGCTGGTTCAGTTAGCTACCAGTCCAAAACAGCTGCTTTAGTTAGATACCAGTCTAAAACAGCTTCTTTAGTTAGCTACCAGTCCAAAACAGCTGGTTTAGTTAGCTACCAGTCTAAAACAGCTGGTTCAGTTAGCTACCAGTCCAAAACAGCTGCTTTAGTTAGCTACCATTCTAAAACAGCTGCTTTAGTTAGCTACCAGTCTAAAACAGCTGGTTCAGGTAGCTACCAGTCTAAAACAGCTGGTCCAGTTAGCTAACAGTCTAAAACAGCTGGTTCAGTTAGCTACCAGTCTAAAACAGCTGGTTCAGTTAGCTACCAGTCCAAAACAGCTGCTTTAGTTAGATACCAGTCTAAAACAGCTGCTTTAGTTAGCTACCATTCCAAAACAGCTGGTTCAGTTAGCTACCAGTCTAAAACAGCTGGTTCAGTTAGCTACCAGTCTAAAACAGCTGGTTCATTTAGCTACCAGTCTAAAAACAGCTGCTTTAGTTAACTACCAGTCTAAAATAGCTTGTTCAGTTAGCTACCAGTCTAAAACAGCTGGTTCAGTTAGCTAACAGTCCAAAATAGCTGCTTTAGTTAGCTACCAGTCTAAAATAGCTTTTTAAGTTAGCTACCAGTCTAAAACAGCTGGTTCAGTTAGCTACCAGTCTAAAACAGCTGGTTCAGTTAGCTACCAGTCCAAAACAGCTGCTTTAGTTAGCTACCATTCTAAAACAGCTGCTTTAGTTAGCTAAAACAGCTGGTTCAGGTAGCTACCAGTCTAAAACAGCTGGTTCAGTTAGCTACCAGTCCAAAACAGCTGCTTTAGTTAGCTACCAGTCTAAAACAGCTGGTTCAGCTAGCTACCAGTCTAAAACAGCTGGTTCAGCTAGCTACCAGTCCAAAACCGTTGGTTCGGTTAGCTACCAGTCCAAAACAGCTGGTTCAGTTAGCTACCAGTCTAAAACAGCTGGTTCAGTTAGCTACCAGTCTAAAACAGCTGGTTCAGTCAGCTACCAGTCCAAAACAGCTGCTTTAGTTAGATACCTGTCTAAAACAGCTGCTTTAGTTAGCTACCAGTCCAAAACAGCTGGTTTAGTTAGCTACCAGTCTAAAACAGCTGGTTCAGGTAGCTACCAGTCTAAAACAGCTGGTTCAGCTAGCTAACAGTCTAAAACAGCTTGTTCAGTTAGCTACCAGTCTAAAACAGCTGGTTCAGTTAGCTACCAGTCCAAAACAGCTGCTTTAGTTAGCTACCAGTCTAAAACAGCTGCTTTGGTTAGCTACCAGTCCAAAACAGCTGGTTCATTTAGCTACCAGTCTAAAACAGCTGGTTCAGTTAGCTACCAGTCCAAAATAGCTGCTTTAGTTAGCTACCAGTCTAAAATAGCTTGTTAAGTTAGCTACCAGTGTAAAAAAGCTGGTTCAGTTAGCTACCAGTCTAAAACAGCTGGTTCAGTTAGCTACCAGTCTAAAACAGCTGCTTTAGTTAGCTACCAGTCAAAATAGCTTGTTCAGTTAGCTACCAGTCTAAAACAGCTGGTTCAGTTTGCTACCAGTCTAAAACAGCTGGTTAGGTTAGCTACCAGTCTAAAACAGCTGGTTCAGTTAGCTACCAGTCCAAAACAGCTGCTTTAGTTAGATACCAGTCTAAAACAGCTGCTTTAGTTAGCTACCAGTCCAAAACAGCTGGTTTAGTTAGCTACCAGTCTAAAACAGCTGCTTCAGTTAGCTACCATTCTAAAACAGCTGCTTTAGTTAGCTAACAGTCTAAAACAGCTGGTTCAGTTAGCTAACAGTATAAAACAGCTGGTTCAGTTAGCTACCAGTCCAAAACAGCTGCTTTAGTTAGCTACCAGTCTAAAACAGCTGCTTTAGTTAGCTACCAGTCCAAAACAGCTGGTTCAGTTAGCTACCAGTCTAAAACAGCTGGTTCAGTTAGATACCAGACTAAAACAGCTGGTTCAGTTAGCTACCAGTCTAAAAACAGCTGCTTTAGTTAACTACCAGTCTAAAATAGCTTGTTCAGTTAGCTACCAGTCTAAAACAGCTGGTTCAGTTAGCTAACAGTCCAAAATAGCTGCTTTAGTTAGCTACCAGTCTAAAATAGCTTTTTAAGTTAGCTACCAGTCTAAAACAGCTGGTTCAGTTAGCTACCAGTCTAAAACAGCTGGTTCAGTTAGCTACCAGTCCAAAACAGCTGCTTTAGTTAGCTACCATTCTAAAACAGCTGCTTTAGTTAGCTAAAACAGCTGGTTCAGGTAGCTACCAGTCTAAAACAGCTGGTTCAGTTAGCTACCAGTCCAAAACAGCTGCTTTAGTTAGCTACCAGTCTAAAACAGCTGGTTCAGCTAGCTACCAGTCTAAAACAGCTGGTTCAGCTAGCTACCAGTCCAAAACCGTTGGTTCGGTTAGCTACCAGTCCAAAACAGCTGGTTCAGTTAGCTACCAGTCTAAAACAGCTGGTTCAGTTAGCTACCAGTCTAAAACAGCTGGTTCAGTCAGCTACCAGTCCAAAACAGCTGCTTTAGTTAGATACCTGTCTAAAACAGCTGCTTTAGTTAGCTACCAGTCCAAAACAGCTGGTTTAGTTAGCTACCAGTCTAAAACAGCTGGTTCAGGTAGCTACCAGTCTAAAACAGCTGGTTCAGCTAGCTAACAGTCTAAAACAGCTTGTTCAGTTAGCTACCAGTCTAAAACAGCTGGTTCAGTTAGCTACCAGTCCAAAACAGCTGCTTTAGTTAGCTACCAGTCTAAAACAGCTGCTTTGGTTAGCTACCAGTCCAAAACAGCTGGTTCAGTTAGCTACCAGTCTAAAACAGCTGGTTCAGTTAGCTACCAGTCCAAAATAGCTGCTTTAGTTAGCTACCAGTCTAAAATAGCTTGTTAAGTTAGCTACCAGTGTAAAAAAGCTGGTTCAGTTAGCTACCAGTCTAAAACAGCTGGTTCAGTTAGCTACCAGTCTAAAACAGCTGCTTTAGTTAGCTACCAGTCAAAATAGCTTGTTCAGTTAGCTACCAGTCTAAAACAGCTGGTTCAGTTTGCTACCAGTCTAAAACAGCTGGTTAGGTTAGCTACCAGTCTAAAACAGCTGGTTCAGTTAGCTACCAGTCCAAAACAGCTGCTTTAGTTAGATACCAGTCTAAAACAGCTGCTTTAGTTAGCTACCAGTCCAAAACAGCTGGTTTAGTTAGCTACCAGTCTAAAACAGCTGCTTCAGTTAGCTACCATTCTAAAACAGCTGCTTTAGTTAGCTAACAGTCTAAAACAGCTGGTTCAGTTAGCTAACAGTATAAAACAGCTGGTTCAGTTAGCTACCAGTCCAAAACAGCTGCTTTAGTTAGCTACCAGTCTAAAACAGCTGCTTTAGTTAGCTACCAGTCCAAAACAGCTGGTTCAGTTAGCTACCAGTCTAAAACAGCTGGTTCAGTTAGATACCAGACTAAAACAGCTGGTTCAGTTAGCTACCAGTCTAAAAACAGCTGCTTTAGTTAGCTACCAGTCTAAAATAGCTTGTTCAGTTAGTTACCAGTCTAAAACAGCTGGTTCAGTTAGCTAACAGTCCAAAAGAGCTGCTTTAGTTAGCTACCAGTCTAAAATAGCTTGTTAAGTTAGCTACCAGTCTAAAACAGCTGGTTCAGTTAGCTACCAGTCTAAAACGGCTGGTTCAGTTAGCTACCAGTCCAAAACAGCTGCTTTAGTTAGATACCAGTCTAAAACAGCTGCTTTAGTTAGCTACCAGTCCAAAACAGCTGGTTCAGTTAGCTACCAGTCTAAAACAGCTGGTTCAGTTAGCTACCAGTCTAAAACAGCTGGTTCAGTTAGCTACCAGTCTAAAAACAGCTGCTTTAGTTAGCTACCAGTCTAAAATAGCTTGTTCGGTTAGCTACCAGTGTAAAACAGCTGGTTCAGTTAGCTGCCAGTCTAAAACAGCTGGTTCAGTTAGCTACCAGTCTAAAACAGCTGCTTTAGTTAGCTACCAGTCTAAAACAGCTGGTTCAGTAAGCTAACAGTCAAAAATAGCTGCTTTAGTTATCTACCAGTCTAAAATAGCTTGTTAAGTTAGCTACCAGTGTAAAACAGCTGGTTCAGTTAGCTACCAGTCTAAAACAGCTGGTTCAGTTAGCTATCAGTCTAAAACAGCTGCTTTAGTTAGCTACCAGTCTAAATAGCTTGTTCAGTTAGCTACCAGTCTAAAACAGCTGGTTCAGTTAGCTACCAGTCTAAAACAGCTGGTTAGGTTAGCTACCAGTCTAAAACAGCTGGTTCAGTTAGCTACCAGTCCAAAACAGCTGCTTTAGTTAGATACCAGTCTAAAACAGCTGCTTTAGTTAGCTACCAGTCCAAAACAGCTGGTTTAGTTAGCTACCAGTCTAAAACAGCTGCTTCAGTTAGCTACCAGTCCAAAACAGCTGCTTTAGTTAGCTACCATTCTAAAAGAGCTGCTTTAGTTAGCTACCAGTCTAAAACAGCTGGTTCAGGTAGCTACCAGTCTAAAACAGCTGGTTCAGTTAGCTAACAGTCTAAAACAGCTGGTTCAGTTAGCTAACAGTCTAAAACAGCTGGTTCAGTTAGCTACCAGTCCAAAACAGCTGCTTTAGTTAGCTACCAGTCTAAAACAGCTGGTTCAGTAAGCTAACAGTCAAAAATAGCTGCTTTAGTTATCTACCAGTCTAAAATAGCTTGTTAAGTTAGCTACCAGTGTAAAACAGCTGGTTCAGTTAGCTACCAGTCTAAAACAGCTGGTTCAGTTAGCTATCAGTCTAAAACAGCTGCTTTAGTTAGCTACCAGTCTAAATAGCTTGTTCAGTTAGCTACCAGTCTAAAACAGCTGGTTCAGTTAGCTACCAGTCTAAAACAGCTGGTTAGGTTAGCTACCAGTCTAAAACAGCTGGTTCAGTTAGCTACCAGTCCAAAACAGCTGCTTTAGTTAGATACCAGTCTAAAACAGCTGCTTTAGTTAGCTACCAGTCCAAAACAGCTGGTTTAGTTAGCTACCAGTCTAAAACAGCTGCTTCAGTTAGCTACCAGTCCAAAACAGCTGCTTTAGTTAGCTACCATTCTAAAAGAGCTGCTTTAGTTAGCTACCAGTCTAAAACAGCTGGTTCAGGTAGCTACCAGTCTAAAACAGCTGGTTCAGTTAGCTAACAGTCTAAAACAGCTGGTTCAGTTAGCTAACAGTCTAAAACAGCTGGTTCAGTTAGCTACCAGTCCAAAACAGCTGCTTTAGTTAGCTACCAGTCTAAAACAGCTGCTTTAGTTAGCTACCAGTCCAAAACAGCTGGTTCAGTTAGCTACCAGTATAAAACAGCTGGTTCAGTTAGATACCAGACTAAAACAGCTGGTTCAGTTAGCTACCAGTCTAAAAACAGCTGCTTTAGTTAGCTACCAGTCTAAAATAGCTTGTTCAGTTATCTACCAGTCTAAAACAGCTGGTTCAGTTAGCTAACAGTCCAAAAGAGCTGCTTTAGTTAGCTACCAGTCTAAAATAGCTTGTTAAGTTAGCTACCAGTCTAAAACAGCTGGTTCAGTTAGCTACCAGTCTAAAACAGCTGGTTCAGTTAGCTACCAGTCCAAAACAGCTGCTTTAGTTAGATACCAGTCTAAAACAGCTGCTTTAGTTAGCTACCAGTCCAAAACAGCTGGTTCAGTTAGCTACCAGTCTAAAACAGCTGGTTCAGTTAGCTACCAGTCTAAAACAGCTGGTTCAGTTAGCTACCAGTCTAAAAACAGCTGCTTTAGTTAGCTACCAGTCTAAAATAGCTTGTTCAGTTAGCTACCAGTCTAAAACAGCTGGTTCAGTAAGCTAACAGTCCAAAAGGGCTGCTTTAGTTAGCTACCAGTCTAAAATAGCTTGTTAAGTTAGCTACCAGTGTAAAACAGCTGGTTCAGTTAGCTACCAGTCTAAAACAGCTGGTTCAGTTATCTAACAGTCCAAAAGAGCTGCTTTAGTTAGCTACCAGTCTAAAATAGCTTGTTAAGTTAGCTACCAGTCTAAAACAGCTGGTTCAGTTAGCTACCAGTCCAAAACAGCTGCTTTAGTTAGCTACCATTCTAAAACTGCTGCTTTAGTTAGCTACAAGTCTAAAACAGCTGGTTCAGGTAGCTACCAGTCTAAAACAACTGGTTCAGTTAGCCACCAGTCTAAAACAGCTGGTTCAGTTAGCTACCAGTTCAAAACAGCTGGTTCAGCTAGCTAACAGTCTAAAACAGCTGGTTCAGCTAGCTACCAGTCTAAAACAGCTGGTTCAGCTAGCTACCAGTCTAAAACAGCTGGTTCAGCTAGCTACCAGTCCAAAACAGCTGGTTCAGCTAGCTACCAGTCCAAAACAGCTGGTTCAGCTAGCTACCAGTCTAAAATAGCTTGTTAAGTTAGCTACCAGTCTAAAACAGCTGGTTCAGTTATCTACCAGTCCAAAACAGCTGCTTTAGTTAGCTACCATTCTAAAACATCTGCTTTAGTTAGCTACCAGTCTAAAACAGCTGGTTCAGGTAGCTACCAGTCTAAAACAACTGGTTCAGTTAGCCACCAGTCTAAAACAGCTGGTTCAGTTAGCTACCAGTTCAAAACAGCTGCTTTAGTTCGCTACCAGTCTAAAACAGCTGGTTCAGCTAGCTACCAGTCTAAAACAGCTGGTTCAGCTAGCTACCAGTCCAAAACAGCTGGTTCAGCTAACTAACAGTCTAAAACAGCTGGTTCAGCTAGCTACCAGTCCAAAACAGCTGGTTCAGCTAGCTCCCAGTCTAAAACATCTGGTTCAGCTAGCTACCAGTCCAAAACAGCTGGTTCAGCTAGCTACCAGTCTAAAACAGCTGGTTCAACTAGCTACCAGTCCAAAACAGCTGGTTCAGTAAGCTACCAGTCCAAAACAGCTGGTTCAGCTAGCTACCAGTCTAAAACAGCTGGTTCAGCTAGCTACCAGTCCAAAACAGGTGGTTCAGCTAGCTACCAGTCTAAAACAGCTGGTTCAGTTAGCTACCAGTCTAAAACAGCTGGTTCAGTTAGCTACCAGTCTAAAACAGCTGGTTCAGTTAGCTAACAGTCTAAAACAGCTGGTTCAGCTAGCTACCAGTCTAAAACAGCTGGTTCAGCTAGCTACCAGTCTAAAACAGCTGGTTCAGCTAGCTACCAGTCCAAAACAGCTGGTTCAGCTAGCTACCAGTCCAAAACAGCTGGTTCAGTAAGCTACCAGTCCAAAACAGCTGGTTCAGCTAGCTACCAGTCTAAAACAGCTGGTTCAGCTAGCTACCAGTCCAAAACAGGTGGTTCAGCTAGCTACCAGTCTAAAACAGCTGGTTCAGTTAGCTACCAGTCTAAAACAGCTGGTTCAGTTAGCTACCAGTCTAAAACAGCTGGTTCAGTTAGCTACCAGTCTAAAACAGCTGGTTCAGCTAGATACCAGTCCAAAACAGCTGCTTTAGTTAACTACCAGTCTAAAACAGCTGCTTTAGTTAGCTACCATTCTAAAACAGCTGCTTTAGTTAGCTACCAGTCTAAAACAGCTGGTTCAGTTAGCTACGAGTCTAAAACAGCTGGTCAGCTAGCTACCAGTCCAAAACAGCTGGTTCAGCTAGCTACCAGTCCAAAACAGCTGGTTCAGTTAGCTACCAGTCTAAAACAGCTGGTTCAGTTAGCTACCAGTCTAAAACAGCTGGTTCAGTAAGCTAACAGTCCAAAAGGGCTGCTTTAGTTAGCTACCAGTCTAAAATAGCTTGTTAAGTTAGCTACCAGTGTAAAACAGCTGGTTCAGTTAGCTACCAGTCTAAAACAGCTGGTTCAGTTATCTAACAGTCCAAAAGAGCTGCTTTAGTTAGCTACCAGTCTAAAATAGCTTGTTAAGTTAGCTACCAGTCTAAAACAGCTGGTTCAGTTAGCTACCAGTCCAAAACAGCTGCTTTAGTTAGCTACCATTCTAAAACTGCTGCTTTAGTTAGCTACCAGTCTAAAACAGCTGGTTCAGGTAGCTACCAGTCCAAAACAGCTGCTTTAGTTAACTACCAGTCTAAAACAGCTGCTTTAGTTAGCTACCATTCTAAAACAGCTGCTTTAGTTAGCTACCAGTCTAAAACAGCTGGTTCAGTTAGCTACCAGTCTAAAACAGCTGGTCAGCTAGCTACCAGTCCAAAACAGCTAGTTCAGCTAGCTACCAGTCCAAAACAGCTGGTTCAGTTAGCTACCAGTCTAAAACAGCTGGTTCAGTTAGCTACCAGTCTAAAACAGCCGGTTCAGCTAGCTACCAGTCCAAAACAGCTGCTTTAGTTAGCTACCAGTCTAAAATAGCTTGTTCAGTTAGCTACCAGTCCAAAACAGCTGGTTCAGCTAGCTACCAGTCTAAAACAGCTGGTTCAGCTAGCTACCCTTCTAAAACAGCTTGTTCATCTAGCTATCAGTCTAAAACAGCTGGTTCAGCTAGCTACCAGTCCAAAACAGCTGGTTCAGCTAGCTACCAGTCCAAAACAGCTGGTTCAGCTAGCTACCAGTCTAAAACAGCTGGTTCAGCTAGCTACCAGTCCAAAACAGCTGGTTCAGCTAGCTACCAGTCTAAAACAGCTGGTTCAGTTAGCTACCAGTCTAAAACAGCTGGTTCAGGTAGCTACCAGTCCAAAACAGCTGCTTTAGTTAACTACCAGTCTAAAACAGGTGCTTTAGTTAGCTACCAGTCCAAAACAGCTGGTTCAGTTAGCTACCAGTCTAAAACAGCTGGTTCAGTTAGCTACCAGTCTAAAACAGCTGCGTTAGTTAGCTACCAGTCTAAAACAGCTGGTTCAGGTAGCTACCAGTCCAAAACAGCTGCTTTAGTTAACCACCAGTCTAAAACAGGTGCTTTAGTTAGCTACCAGTCCAAAACAGCTGGTTCAGTTAGCTACCAGTCTAAAACAGCTGGTTCAGTTAGCTACCAGTCTAAAACAGCTGCGTTAGTTAGCTACCAGTCTAAAACAGCTGGTTCAGTTAGCTACCAGTCCAAAACAGCTGCTTTAGTTAGCTACCAGTCTAAAACAGCTGCTTTAGTTAGCTACCAGTCTAAAACAACTGGTTCAGTTAGCCACCAGTCTAAAACAGCTGGTTCAGTTAGCTACCAGTCTAAAACAGCTGGTTCAGTTAGCTACCAGTCTAAAACAGCTGCTTTAGTTAGCTACCAGTCTAAAATAGCTTGTTCAGTTAGCTACCAGTCTAAAACAGCTGGTTCAGTTAGCTACCAGTCCAAAACAGCTGCTTTAGTTAGCTACCAGTCTAAAACAGCTGCTTTAGTTAGCTACCAGTCTAAAACAACTGGTTCAGTTAGCCACCAGTCTAAAACAGCTGGTTCAGCTAGCTACCAGTCCAAAACAGCTGGTTCAGCTAGCTACCAGTCTAAAACAACTGGTTCAGATAGCTACCACTCCAAAACAGCTGGTTCAGCTAGCTACCAGTCCAAAACAGCTGGTTCAGCTAGCTACCAGTCCAAAACAGCTGGTTCAGCTAGCTACCAGTCTAAACAGCTAGTTCAGCTAGCTACCAGTCCAAAACAGCTGGTTCAGCTAGCTACCAGTCTGAAACAGCTGGTTCAGCTCGCTACCAGTCTAAAACAGCTGGTTCAGTTAGCTACCAGTCTAAAACAGCTGGTTCAGTTAGCTACCAATCCAAAACAGCTGCTTTAGTTAACTACCAGTCTAAAACAGCTGCTTTAGTTAGCTACCAGTCCAAAACAGCTGGTTCAGTTAGCTACCAGTCTAAAACAGCTGGTTCAGTTAGCTACCAGTCTAAAACAGCTGGTTAAGTTAGCTACCAGTCTAAAACAGCTGCTTTAGTTAGCTACCAGTCTAAAATAGCTTGTTCAGTTAGCTACCAGTCTAAAACAGCTGGTTCAGTTAGCTACCAATCCAAAACAGCTGGTTCAGCTAGCTACCAGTCTACAACAGCTGGTTCAGCTAGCCACCAGTCTAAAACAGCTGGTTCAGCTAGCTACCAGTCCAAAACAGCTGGTTCAGCTAGCTACCAGTCTAAAACAACTGGTTCAGATAGCTACCACTCCAAAACAGCTGGTTCAGTTAGCTACCAGTCTAAAACAGCTGCGTTAGTTAGCTACCAGTCTAAAACAGCTGGTTCAGGTAGCTACCAGTCCAAAACAGCTGCTTTAGTTAACTACCAGTCTAAAACAGGTGCTTTAGTTAGCTACCAGTCCAAAACAGCTGGTTCAGTTAGCTACCAGTCTAAAACAGCTGGTTCAGCTAGCTACCAGTCTAAAACAGCTGGTTCGGTTAGATACCAGTCTAAAACAGCTGCTTTAGTTAGCTACCAGTCCAAAACAGCTGGTTTAGTTAGCTACCAGTCTAAAACAGCTGGTTCAGTTAACTACCAGTCTAAAACAGTATAAAACAGATGCTTTAGTTAGCAACCAGTCTAAAATAGCTTGTTCAGTTAGCTACCAGTCTAAAACAGCTGGTTCAGTTAGCTAACAGTCCAAAACTGCTGCTTTAGTTAGCTACCAGTCTAAAATAGCTTGTTCAGTTAGCTACCAGTCTAAAACAGCTGGTTTAGTTAGCTACCAGTCCAAAACAGCTGCTTTAGTTAGCTACCAGTCTAAAACAACTCGTTCAGTTAGCTACCAGTCCAAAACAGCTGGTTCAGCTAGCTACCAGTCCAAAACAGCTGGTTCAGCTAGCTACCAGTCTACAACAGCTGGTTCAGCTAGCTACCAGTCCAAAACAGCTGGTTCAGCTAGCTACCAGTCCAAAACAGCTGGTTCAGCTAGCTACCAGTCTAAAACAGCTGGTTCAGCTAGCTACCAGTCCAAAACAGGTGGTTCACCTAGCTACCAGTCTAAAAGAGCTGGTTCAGCTAGCTACCAGTCTAAAATAGCTTGTTCAGCTAGCTACCAGTCTAAAACAGCTGGTTTAGTTAGCTACCAGTCCAAAACAGCTGCTTTAGTTAGCTACCAGTCTAAAACAACTCGTTCAGTTAGCTACCAGTCCAAAACAGCTGGTTCAGCTAGCTACCAGTCTACAACAGCTGGTTCAGCTAGCTACCAGTCCAAAACAGCTGGTTCAGCTAGCTACCAGTCCAAAACAGCTGGTTCAGCTAGCTACCAGTCTAAAACAGCTGGTTCAGCTAGCTACCAGTCCAAAACAGGTGGTTCACCTAGCTACCAGTCTAAAAGAGCTGGTTCAGCTAGCTACCAGTCTAAAACAGCTGGTTCAGCTAGCTACCAGTCCAAAACAGCTGGATCAGCTAGCTACCAGTCTAAAACAGCTGGTTCAGCTAGCTACAAGTCCAAAACAGCTGGTTCAATTACCTCCCAGTCTAAAACAGCTAAAACAGCTGGTTCAGTTAGCTACCAATCCAAAACAGCTGCTTTAGTTAACTACCAGTCTAAAACAGCTGGTTCAGTTAGCTACCAGTCCAAAACAGCTGGTTCAGTTAGCTACCAGTCTAAAACAGCTGGTTCAGTTAGCTACCAGTCTAAAACAGCTGGTTCAGTTAGCTACCAGTCTAAAACAGCTGCTTTAGTTAGCTACCAGTCTAAAATAGCTTGTTCAGTTAGCTACCAGTCTAAAACAGCTGGTTCAGTTAGCTACCAGTCCAAAACAGCTGCTTTAGTTAGCTACCAGTCTAAAACAGCTGCTTTAGTTAGCTACCAGTCTAAAACAACTGGTTCAGTTAGCCACCAGTCTAAAACAGCTGGTTCAGTTAGCTACCAGTCTAAAACAGCTGGTTCAGTTAGCTACCAGTCTAAAACAGCTGCTTTAGTTAGCTACCAGTCTAAAATAGCTTGTTCAGTTAGCTACCAGTCTAAAACAGCTGGTTCAGTTAGCTACCAGTCCAAAACAGCTGCTTTAGTTAGCTACCAGTCTAAAACAGCTGCTTTAGTTAGCTACCAGTCTAAAACAACTGGTTCAGTTAGCCACCAGTCTAAAACAGCTGGTTCAGCTAGCTACCAGTCCAAAACAGCTGGTTCAGCTAGCTACCAGTCTAAAACAACTGGTTCAGATAGCTACCACTCCAAAACAGCTGGTTCAGCTAGCTACCAGTCCAAAACAGCTGGTTCAGCTAGCTACCAGTCCAAAACAGCTGGTTCAGCTAGCTACCAGTCTAAACAGCTAGTTCAGCTAGCTACCAGTCCAAAACAGCTGGTTCAGCTAGCTACCAGTCTGAAACAGCTGGTTCAGCTCGCTACCAGTCTAAAACAGCTGGTTCAGTTAGCTACCAGTCTAAAACAGCTGGTTCAGTTAGCTACCAATCCAAAACAGCTGCTTTAGTTAACTACCAGTCTAAAACAGCTGCTTTAGTTAGCTACCAGTCCAAAACAGCTGGTTCAGTTAGCTACCAGTCTAAAACAGCTGGTTCAGTTAGCTACCAGTCTAAAACAGCTGGTTAAGTTAGCTACCAGTCTAAAACAGCTGCTTTAGTTAGCTACCAGTCTAAAATAGCTTGTTCAGTTAGCTACCAGTCTAAAACAGCTGGTTCAGTTAGCTACCAATCCAAAACAGCTGCTTTAGTTAACTACCAGTCTAAAACAGCTGGTTCAGTTAGCTACCAGTCTAAAACAGCTGGTTCAGTTAGCTACCAGTCTAAAACAGCTGCGTTAGTTAGCTACCAGTCTAAAACAGCTGGTTCAGGTAGCTACCAGTCCAAAACAGCTGCTTTAGTTAACTACCAGTCTAAAACAGGTGCTTTAGTTAGCTACCAGTCCAAAACAGCTGGTTCAGTTAGCTACCAGTCTAAAACAGCTGGTTCAGTTAGCTACCAGTCTAAAACAGCTGCGTTAGTTAGCTACCAGTCTAAAACAGCTGGTTCAGGTAGCTACCAGTCCAAAACAGCTGCTTTAGTTAACTACCAGTCTAAAACAGGTGCTTTAGTTAGCTACCAGTCCAAAACAGCTGGTTCAGTTAGCTACCAGTCTAAAACAGCTGGTTCAGCTAGCTACCAGTCTAAAACAGCTGATTCGGTTAGATACCAGTCTAAAACAGCTGCTTTAGTTAGCTACCAGTCCAAAACAGCTGGTTTAGTTAGCTACCAGTCTAAAACAGCTGGTTCAGTTAGCTACCAGTCTAAAACAGCTGGTTCAGCTAGCTACCAGTATAAAACAGCTGGTTCGGTTAGATACCAGTCTAAAACAGCTGCTTTAGTTAGCTACCAGTCCAAAACAGCTGGTTCAGTTAGCTACCAATCCAAAACAGCTGCTTTAGTTAAATACCAGTCTAAAACAGCTGGTTCAGTTAGCTACCAGTCTAAAACAGCTGGTTCAGTTAGCTACCAGTCTAAAACAGCTGCGTTAGTTAGCTACCAGTCTAAAACAGCTGCGTTAGTTAGCTACCAGTCTAAAACAGCTGGTTCAGGTAGCTACCAGTCCAAAACAGCTGCTTTAGTTAACTACCAGTCTAAAACAGGTGCTTTAGTTAGCTACCAGTCCAAAACAGCTGGTTCAGTTAGCTACCAGTCTAAAACAGCTGGTTCAGTTAGCTACCAGTCTAAAACAGCTGCGTTAGTTAGCTACCAGTCTAAAACAGCTGGTTCAGGTAGCTACCAGTCCAAAACAGCTGCTTTAGTTAACTACCAGTCTAAAACAGGTGCTTTAGTTAGCTACCAGTCCAAAACAGCTGGTTCAGTTAGCTACCAGTCTAAAACAGCTGGATCAGCTAGCTACCAGTCTAAAACAGCTGGTTCGGTTAGATACCAGTCTAAAACAGCTGCTTTAGTTAGCTACCAGTCCAAAACAGCTGGTTTAGTTAGCTACCAGTCTAAAACAGCTGGTTCAGTTAGCTACCAGTCTAAAACAGCTGGTTCAGCTAGCTACCAGTCTAAAACAGCTGGTTCGGTTAGATACCAGTCTAAAACAGCTGCTTTAGTTAGCTACCAGTCCAAAACAGCTGGTTTAGTTAGCTACCAGTCTAAAACAGCTGGTTCAGTTAACTACCAGTCTAAAACAGTATAAAACAGATGCTTTAGTTAGCAACCAGTCTAAAATAGCTTGTTCAGTTAGCTACCAGTCTAAAACAGCTGGTTCAGTTAGCTAACAGTCCAAAACAGCTGCTTTAGTTAGCTTCCAGTCTAAAATAGCTTGTTCAGTTAGCTACCAGTCTAAAACAGCTGGTTTAGTTAGCTACCAGTCCAAAACAGCTGCTTTAGTTAGCTACCAGTCTAAATCAACTCGTTCAGTTAGCTACCAGTCCAAAACAGCTGGTTCAGCTAGCTACCAGTCCAAAACAGCTGGTTCAGCTAGCTACCAGTCTACAACAGCTGGTTCAGCTAGCTACCAGTCCAAAACAGCTGGTTCAGCTAGCTACCAGTCCAAAACAGCTGGTTCAGCTAGCTACCAGTCTAAAACAGCTGGTTCAGCTAGCTACCAGTCCAAAACAGGTGGTTCACCTAGCTACTAGTCTAAAAGAGCTGGTTCATTTAGCTACCAGTCTAAAACAGCTGGTTCAGCTAGCGACCAGTCCAAAACAGCTGGATCAGCTAGCTACCAGTCTAAAACAGCTGGTTCAGCTAGCTACAAGTCCAAAACAGCTGGTTCAATTACCTCCCAGTCTAAAACAGCTGGTTCAGTTAGCTACCAGTCTAAAACAGCTGGTTCAGTTAGCTACCAGTCTAAAACAGCTGGTTCAGTTAGCTACCAGTCTAAAACAGCTGGTTCAGTTAGCTACCAGTCCAAAACAGCTGCTTTAGTTAACTACCAGTCTAAAACAGCTGCTTTAGTTAGCTACCAGTCCAAAACAGCTGGTTCAGTTAGCTACCAGTCTAAAACAGCTGGTTCAGTTAGCTACCAGTCTAAAACAGCTGGTTCAGTTAGCTACCAGTCCAAAACAGCTGCTTTAGTTAACTACCAGTCTAAAACAGCTGCTTTAGTTAGCTACCAGTCTGAAACAGCTGGTTCAGCTCGCTACCAGTCTAAAACAGCTGGTTCAGTTAGCTACCAGTCTAAAACAGCTGGTTCAGTTAGCTACCAATACAAAACAGCTGCTTTAGTTAACTACCAGTCTAAAACAGCTGCTTTAGTTAGCTACCAGTCCAAAACAGCTGGTTCAGTTAGCTACCAGTCTAAAACAGCTGGTTCAGTTAGCTACCAGTCTAAAACAGCTGGTTCAGTTAGCTACCAGTCTAAAACAGCTGCTTTAGTTAGCGACCAGTCTAAAATAGCTTGTTCAGTTAGCTACCAGTCTAAAACAGCTGGTTCAGTTAGCTACCAGTCCAAAACAGCTGGTTTAGTTAGCTACCACTCCAAAACAGCTGGTTCAGCTAGCTACCAGTCCAAAACAGCTGGTTCAGCTAGCTACCAGTCCAAAACAGCTGGTTCAGCTAGCTACCAGTCTAAACAGCTAGTTCAGCTAGCTACCAGTCCAAAACAGCTGGTTCAGCTAGCTACCAGTCTGAAACAGCTGGTTCAGCTCGCTACCAGTCTAAAACAGCTGGTTCAGTTAGCTACCAGTCTAAAACAGCTGGTTCAGTTAGCTACCAATCCAAAACAGCTGCTTTAGTTAACTACCAGTCTAAAACAGCTGCTTTAGTTAGCTACCAGTCCAAAACAGCTGGTTCAGTTAGCTACCAGTCTAAAACAGCTGGTTCAGTTAGCTACCAGTCTAAAACAGCTGGTTCAGTTAGCTACCAGTCTAAAACAGCTGCTTTAGTTAGCGACCAGTCTAAAATAGCTTGTTCAGTTAGCTACCAGTCTAAAACAGCTGGTTCAGTTAGCTACCAGTCCAAAACAGCTGGTTTAGTTAGCTACCAGTCTAAAACAGCTGCTTTAGTTAGCTACCAGTCTTTAACAACTGGTTCAGTTAACCACCAGTCTATAACAGCTGGTTCAGTTAGCTACCAGTCTAAAACAGCTGGTTCAGTTAGCTACCAGTCTAAAACAGCTGGTTCAGCTAGCTACCAGTCTAAAACAGCTGGTTCAGTTAGCTACCACTCCAAAACAGCTGGTTCAGCTAGCTACCAGTCCAAAACAGCTGGTTCAGCTAGCTACCAGTCCAAAACAGCTGGTTCAGCTAGCTACCAGTCTAAAACAGCTGGTTCAGCTAGCTACCAGTCTAAAACAGCTGGTTCAGCTAGCTACAAGTCTAAACAGCTAGTTCAGCTAGCTACCAGTCCAAAACAGCTAGTTCAGTTAGCTACCAGTCTAAAACACTGGTTCAGATAGCTACCAGTCTAAAACAACTGGTTCAGTTAGCTACCAGTCCAAAACAGCTGGTTCAGCTAGCTACCAGTCTAAAACAGCTGGTTCAGCTAGCTACCAGTCTAAAACAGCTGGTTCAGCTAGCTACCAGCCTAAAACAGCTGGTTCAGCTAGCTACCAGTCCAAACAGCTGGTTCAGCTAGCTACCAGTCCAAAACAGCTGGTTCAGCTAGCTACCAGTCTAAAACAGCTGGTTCAGCTAGCTACCAGTCCAAAACAGGTGGTTCAGCTAGCTACCAGTCTAAAACAGCTGGTTCAGCTAGCTACCAGTCTAAAACAGCTGGTTCAGTTAGCTACCAGTCCAAAACAGCTGGTTCAGCTAGCTACCAGTCTAAAACAACTGGTTCAGATAGCTACCACTCCAAAACAGCTGGTTCAGCTAGCTACCAGTCCAAAACAGCTGGTTCAGCTAGCTACCAGTCCAAAACAGCTGGTTCAGCTAGCTACCAGTCTAAACAGCTAGTTCAGCTAGCTACCAGTCCAAAACAGCTGGTTCAGCTAGCTACCAGTCTGAGACAGCTGGTTCAGCTCGCTACCAGTCTAAAACAGCTGGTTCAGTTAGCTACCAGTCTAAAACAGCTGGTTCAGTTAGCTACCAATCCAAAACAGCTGCTTTAGTTAACTACCAGTCTAAAACAGCTGCTTTAGTTAGCTACCAGTCCAAAACAGCTGGTTCAGTTAGCTACCAGTCTAAAACAGCTTGTTCAGTTAGCTACCAGTCTAATACAGCTGGTTCAGTTAGCTACCAGTCCAAAACAGCTGGTTTAGTTAGCTACCAGTCTAAAACAGCTGCTTTAGTTAGCTACCAGTCTTTAACAACTGGTTCAGTTAACCACCAGTCTATAACAGCTGGTTCAGTTAGCTACCAGTCTAAAACAGCTGGTTCAGTTAGCTACCAGTCTAAAACAGCTGGTTCAGCTAGCTACCAGTCTAAAACAGCTGGTTCAGTTAGCTACCACTCCAAAACAGCTGGTTCAGCTAGCTACCAGTCCAAAACAGCTGGTTCAGCTAGCTACCAGTCCAAAACAGCTGGTTCAGCTAGCTACCAGTCTAAAACAGCTGGTTCAGCTAGCTACCAGTCTAAAACAGCTGGTTCAGCTAGCTACAAGTCTAAACAGCTAGTTCAGCTAGCTACCAGTCCAAAACAGCTAGTTCAGTTAGCTACCAGTCTAAAACACTGGTTCAGATAGCTACCAGTCTAAAACAACTGGTTCAGTTAGCTACCAGTCCAAAACAGCTGGTTCAGCTAGCTACCAGTCTAAAACAGCTGGTTCAGCTAGCTACCAGTCTAAAACAGCTGGTTCAGCTAGCTACCAGTCTAAAACAGCTGGTTCAGCTAGCTACCAGTCCAAACAGCTGGTTCAGCTAGCTACCAGTCCAAAACAGCTGGTTCAGCTAGCTACCAGTCTAAAACAGCTGGTTCAGCTAGCTACCAGTCCAAAACAGCTGGTTCAGCTAGCTACCAGTCTGAAACAGCTGGTTCAGCTCGCTACCAGTCTAAAACAGCTGGTTCAGTTAGCTACCAGTCTAAAACAGCTGGTTCAGTTAGCTACCAATCCAAAACAGCTGCTTTAGTTAACTACCAGTCTAAAACAGCTGCTTTAGTTAGCTACCAGTCCAAAACAGCTGGTTCAGTTAGCTACCAGTCTAAAACAGCTGGTTCAGTTAGCTACCAGTCTAAAACAGCTGGTTCAGTTAGCTACCAGCCTAAAACAGCTGCTTTAGTTAGCGACCAGTCTAAAATAGCTTGTTCAGTTAGCTACCAGTCTAAAACAGCTGGTTCAGTTAGCTACCAGTCCAAAACAGCTGGTTTAGTTAGCTACCAGTCTAAAACAGCTGCTTTAGTTAGCTACCAGTCTTTAACAACTGGTTCAGTTAACCACCAGTCTATAACAGCTGGTTCAGTTAGCTACCAGTCTAAAACAGCTGGTTCAGTTAGCTACCAGTCTAAAACAGCTGGTTCAGCTAGCTACCAGTCTAAAACAGCTGGTTCAGTTAGCTACCACTCCAAAACAGCTGGTTCAGCTAGCTACCAGTCCAAAACAGCTGGTTCAGCTAGCTACCAGTCCAAAACAGCTAGTTCAGCTAGCTACCAGTCCAAAACAGCTAGTTCAGTTAGCTACCAGTCTAAAACACTGGTTCAGATAGCTACCAGTCTAAAACAACTGGTTCAGTTAGCTACCAGTCCAAAACAGCTGGTTCAGCTAGCTACCAGTCTAAAACAGCTGGTTCAGCTAGCTACCAGTCTAAAACAGCTGGTTCAGCTAGCTACCAGCCTAAAACAGCTGGTTCAGCTAGCTACCAGTCCAAACAGCTGGTTCAGCTAGCTACCAGTCCAAAACAGCTGGTTCAGCTAGCTACCAGTCTAAAACAGCTGGTTCAGCTAGCTACCAGTCCAAAACAGGTGGTTCAGCTAGCTACCAGTCTAAAACAGCTGGTTCAGCTAGCTACCAGTCTAAAACAGCTGCTTCAGTTAGCTACCAGTCCAAAACAGCTGGTTCAGCTAGCTACCAGTCTAAAACAACTGGTTCAGATAGCTACCACTCCAAAACAGCTGGTTCAGCTAGCTACCAGTCCAAAACAGCTGGTTCAGCTAGCTACCAGTCCAAAACAGCTGGTTCAGCTAGCTACCAGTCTAAACAGCTAGTTCAGCTAGCTACCAGTCCAAAACAGCTGGTTCAGCTAGCTACCAGTCTGAGACAGCTGGTTCAGCTCACTACCAGTCTAAAACAGCTGGTTCAGTTAGCTACCAGTCTAAAACAGCTGGTTCAGTTAGCTACCAATCCAAAACAGCTGCTTTAGTTAACTACCAGTCTAAAACAGCTGCTTTAGTTAGCTACCAGTCCAAAACAGCTGGTTCAGTTAGCTACCAGTCTAAAACAGCTTGTTCAGTTAGCTACCAGTCTTTAACAACTGGTTCAGCTAGCTACAAGTCTAAACAGCTAGTTCAGCTAGCTACCAGTCCAAAACAGCTAGTTCAGTTAGCTACCAGTCTAAAACACTGGTTCAGATAGCTACCAGTCTAAAACAACTGGTTCAGTTAGCTACCAGTCTAAAACAGCTGGTTCAGTTAGCTACCAGTCTAAAACAGCTGGTTCAGCTAGCTACCAGTCTAAAACAGCTGGTTCAGTTAGCTACCACTCCAAAACAGCTGGTTCAGCTAGCTACCAGTCCAAAACAGCTGGTTCAGCTAGCTACCAGTCCAAAACAGCTGGTTCAGCTAGCTACCAGTCTAAAACAGCTGGTTCAGCTAGCTACCAGTCTAAAACAGCTGGTTCAGCTAGCTACAAGTCTAAACAGCTAGTTCAGCTAGCTACCAGTCCAAAACAGCTAGTTCAGTTAGCTACCAGTCTAAAACACTGGTTCAGATAGCTACCAGTCTAAAACAACTGGTTCAGTTAGCTACCAGTCCAAAACAGCTGGTTCAGCTAGCTACCAGTCTAAAACAGCTGGTTCAGCTAGCTACCAGTCTAAAACAGCTGGTTCAGCTAGCTACCAGTCTAAAACAGCTGGTTCAGCTAGCTACCAGTCCAAACAGCTGGTTCAGCTAGCTACCAGTCCAAAACAGCTGGTTCAGCTAGCTACCAGTCTAAAACAGCTGGTTCAGCTAGCTACCAGTCCAAAACAGCTGGTTCAGCTAGCTACCAGTCTGAAACAGCTGGTTCAGCTCGCTACCAGTCTAAAACAGCTGGTTCAGTTAGCTACCAGTCTAAAACAGCTGGTTCAGTTAGCTACCAATCCAAAACAGCTGCTTTAGTTAACTACCAGTCTAAAACAGCTGCTTTAGTTAGCTACCAGTCCAAAACAGCTGGTTCAGTTAGCTACCAGTCTAAAACAGCTGGTTCAGTTAGCTACCAGTCTAAAACAGCTGGTTCAGTTAGCTACCAGTCTAAAACAGCTGCTTTAGTTAGCGACCAGTCTAAAATAGCTTGTTCAGTTAGCTACCAGTCTAAAACAGCTGGTTCAGTTAGCTACCAGTCCAAAACAGCTGGTTTAGTTAGCTACCAGTCTAAAACAGCTGCTTTAGTTAGCTACCAGTCTTTAACAACTGGTTCAGTTAACCACCAGTCTATAACAGCTGGTTCAGTTAGCTACCAGTCTAAAACAGCTGGTTCAGTTAGCTACCAGTCTAAAACAGCTGGTTCAGCTAGCTACCAGTCTAAAACAGCTGGTTCAGTTAGCTACCACTCCAAAACAGCTGGTTCAGCTAGCTACCAGTCCAAAACAGCTGGTTCAGCTAGCTACCAGTCCAAAACAGCTGGTTCAGCTAGCTACCAGTCCAAAACAGCTAGTTCAGTTAGCTACCACTCCAAAACAGCTGGTTCAGCTAGCTACCAGGCCAAAACAGCTGGTTCAGCTAGCTACCAGTCCAAAACAGCTGGTTCAGCTAGCTACCAGTCTAAACAGCTAGTTCAGCTAGCTACCAGTCGAAAACAGCTGGTTCAGCTAGCTACCAGTCTGAAACAGCTGGTTCAGCTCGCTACCAGTCTAAAACAGCTGGTTCAGTTAGCTACCAGTCTAAAACAGCTGGTTCAGTTAGCTACCAATACAAAACAGCTGCTTTAGTTAACTACCAGTCTAAAACAGCTGCTTTAGTTAGCTACCAGTCCAAAACAGCTGGTTCAGTTAGCTACCAGTCTAAAACAGCTGGTTCAGTTAGCTACCAGTCTAAAACAGCTGGTTCAGTTAGCTACCAATCCAAAACAGCTGCTTTAGTTAACTACCAGTCTAAAACAGCTGCTTTAGTTAGCTACCAGTCCAAAACAGCTAGTTCAGTTAGCTACCAGTCTAAAACACTGTTTCAGATAGCTACCAGTCTAAAACAACTGGTTCAGTTAGCTACCAGTCCAAAACAGCTGGTTCAGCTAGCTACCAGTCTAAAACAGCTGGTTCAGCTAGCTACCAGTCTAAAACAGCTGGTTCAGCTAGCTACCAGTATAAAACAGCTGGTTCAGCTAGCTACCAGTCCAAACAGCTGGTTCAGCTAGCTACCAGTCCAAAACAGCTGGTTCAGCTAGCTACCAGTCTAAAACAGCTGCTTTAGTTAGCGACCAGTCTAAAATAGCTTGTTCAGTTAGCTACCAGTCTAAAACAGCTGGTTCAGTTAGCTACCAGTCCAAAACAGCTGATTTAGTTAGCTACCAGTCTAAAACAGCTGCTTTAGTTAGCTACCAGTCTTTAACAACTGGTTCAGTTAACCACCAGTCTATAACAGCTGGTTCAGTTAGCTACCAGTCTAAAACAGCTGGTTCAGTTAGCTACCAGTCTAAAACAGCTGGTTCAGCTAGCTACCAGTCTAAAACAGCTGGTTCAGTTAGCTACCACTCCAAAACAGCTGGTTCAGCTAGCTACCAGTCCAAAACAGCTGGTTCAGCTAGCTACCAGTACAAAACAGCTGGTTCAGCTAGCTACCAGTCTAAAACAGCTGGTTCAGCTAGCTACCAGTCTAAAACAGCTGGTTCAGCTAGCTACAAGTCTAAACAGCTAGTTCAGCTAGCTACCAGTCCAAAACAGCTAGTTCAGTTAGCTACCAGTCTAAAACACTGGTTCAGATAGCTACCAGTCTAAAACAACTGGTTCAGTTAGCTACCAGTCCAAAACAGCTGGTTCAGCTAGCTACCAGTCTAAAACAGCTGGTTCAGCTAGCTACCAGTCTAAAACAGCTGGTTCAGCTAGCTACCAGTCTAAAACAGCTGGTTCAGCTAGCTACCAGTCCAAACAGCTGGTTCAGCTAGCTACCAGTCCAAAACAGGTGGTTCAGCTAGCTACCAGTCTAAAACAGCTGGTTCAGCTAGCTACCAGTCTAAAACAGCTGGTTCAGCTAGCTACCAGTCCAAAACAGCTGGTTCAGCTAGCTACCAGTCCAAAACAGCTGGTTCAGCTAGCTACCAGTCTAAAACAGCTGGTTCAGTTAGCTACCAGTCTAAAACAGCTGGTTCAGTTAGCTACCAGTCTAAAACAGCTGGTTCAGCTAGCTACCAGTCTAAAACAGCTGGTTGAGCTAGCTACCAATCTAAAACAGCTGGTTCAGCTAACTACCAGTCTAAAACAGCTGGTTCAGTTAGCTACCACTCCAAAACAGCTGGTTCAGTTAGCTACCAGTCTAAAACAGCTGGTTCAGCTAGCTACCAGTCCAAACAGCTGGTTCAGCTAGCTACCAGTCCAAAACAGCTGGATCAGCTAGCTACCAGTCTAAAACAGCTGGTTCAGTTAGCTACCACTCCAAAACAGCTGGTTCAGCTAGCTACCAGTCCAAAACAGCTGGTTCAGATAGCTACCAGTCTAAAACAGCTGGTTCAGTTCGCTACCCGTCAACCCGTCAGCTAACAACCAGTCTAAAGCATTACAAAACCAGTAACAGCGGTAACCTACATTCATCGCTCACTTCTTTCTTTCTCGCTCTCTCTCTCTCTTTCTCTTTCAAACAAGGCTATGAAGTCATTCAAATTCTCAATCCAAATTCACTTCCAACCCCAGAGAGTAATCAGACGCATGTTAGTATATGTTCCAGAGGCCGTGGCTCACCGTCCGTGTTTCATAGCTAATTTGATTCCCTCCGTGTGTTGGTATGACTCACTACACAGGCCCTTACAGTATACACAGTGTCAGCCGGGATTTCAGGGTTCTGTTTGTGCTGCTCTGTGTGTGTGTGTGTGTGTGTGTGTGTGTGTGTGTGTGTGTGTGTGTGTGTGTGTGTGTGTGTGTGTGTGTGTGTGTGTGTGTGTGTGTGCGTGCGTGCGTGCGTGCGTGCGTGCGTGTGGGTGTGTGTGTGTTTCTGTGAAGAGGGCCTGTCTGTAATGTGTCAGTGACGTCCTGGGGAGAGGGGTCAGGGGTTAAGGGGAGGTTAAGTGCAGCTCTTACACGAGGAGAGGAGAGGAGCAGGACAGCACCCTGGTGCATCACATGAACCGCTGCCAGAGAAGGGAGTTAGTAGCCAGCAGCAAGGTTGATGCAGAGGTCCTTGAACTGTACTCCCGTTCAGTGTGTGTGTGTGTGTGTGTGTGTGTGTGTGTGTGTGTGTGTGTGTGTGTGTGTGTGTGTGTGTGTGTGTGTGTGTGTTAGAGACAGAATGACACACACATACAGTGTAGATTCACAGCCGACTACTCCCTGTGATCTGACAGCCACTCTCCACACGTGATGATGGATACCCAATCGTTTGGTCCATGCCCTGCAGACCTCTGTCTGAACAGTGGACACCACTAATTGCATTAGATACAGTAGGGATTGCCTTCAGTCAGCGATGCTGTCTATTGAGTCTCATACAGGGATGCTGCTGAATGTATCAGGTAGAACGGACTATATCTTGGTTGTTATGTAGAAGCCTATAGATTAATACAATACGGGGTAGAAATATGCTCCTTCCAGACAGATGATCATATTTGTCAGTTGGAGTTCTCAGCATGACACTGTAAATACAATACAGGGTTTCCTAGTGCTGCTGATCAGGAGATCTATCCTAAATGTACTGTCCCCTCGGCTTTCAAGGTATGCAAACCATAATATGCACTTACATCAATTTACATTGTTCCATAGGATTATTTCAGACACAGCAAAACAAAAAACAAAGATATTCTCAACGCTCATCATTTTATCTCCGCGCCATTAGCTGTGAAGTCCCCCGTGTCGACTCTATGGGAGGATGACACGCTTGTGATTTCATTACAGCGTTCTCTGTTTCTTCATCTGATATGCAATATGATCTTGGCTAGATGTCAGTTGTCTCCTCTCCTCTCTAAGAAACTGTGAATATGTGATTCTCCAGAGCTCTGGGTGGTTGTTGACAAGCAGTATTTAGATGCTGCCTCTTTTCATCTTGCTTTTTTCCCAAATGGCACCCTATTCCGTACATAGTGCACTACATTTGATCAGACCCCTATGGGCCCTGGTCAAAAGTAGTGCACTTCAAAGGAAATAAGTTGCTATTTGGGACACAGTCCTTATTTCTCTCAGCAGATTGGCCCTGGTTTCATACTAATGAATTAGACAAGGGTGCTAACGAGATGCAGCATGCCGAGAGAAGATGCTGACAGTTAGCTAACAGTTCTCTGGGACGGCAGTGGTCACCTCAGACCAGGAAGTATGTGAGATTATGTGATGAATTAGCAAGGATTGTATGTAAAGAATATTCCTTACTAGCATTTGCTTTTGATGCTAGTTTGCAGAATAAACATCCTGTAACGGTTGTCCTCCTCTTCTGAGGAGGAGTAGGAAGGATCGGACCAATACGCAGCGTGGTAAGTGTCCATGTTCATATTTATTTTAACTCAGAACACTAAGACAAAATAACAAAAATAGACCAACTCGAAACAGTTCTGTCTGGTGCAGACACAGAGACAGAAAACAACTGCCCACAACTCATAGTGGGAAAACAGGCTGCCTAAGTATGGTTCTCAATCAGAGACAACGATCGACAGCTGAACACACCAGGCCAAACACAGAAATACAAAACCTAGAATACACAACATAGAATGCCCACCCCAAGTCACGCCCTGACCAAACTAAAACAGAGACATAAAAAAGGAACTAAGGTCAGGACGTGACAGTACCCCCCCCCCCCTCCCCCCCAAAGGTGCGGACTCCGGCCTCAAAACCTAAACCCATAGGGGAGGGTCTGGGTGGGCATCTGTCCGCAGTGGCGGCTCTGGCGCGGGATGTGGACCCCACTCCACCATAGTCTTGGCCCTAGTCTTGGCCCAGTCCGACCTCGGACTGGGGACCCTTGCAGCGGGCCCCGAATAGACGGGAGACTCGGGCAGCGCCGTAGTGAAGGGCTGTGAGCGTGTACTGGCGACACCGTGCGCTTAACCGCATAACACGGTGCCTGACCAGTACTGCGCTTCTTCCGGTAAGCACGGGAAGTTGGCTCAGGTCTATCGCCTGACTCCACCAATCTCCCCGTGTGCCTCTCGTGCCTGTTGCGCTGCCTTACCTCATATCGCTGCCGCTCAGCTCTCGCTGCCTCTAAATCTTCCTTGGGGCGGTGATATTCCCCAGCCTGGGCCCAGGGTACCTTGCCTTCCAGTATCTCCTCCCATGTCCAGGAGTCCAGAACCCTCTGCTCCTGGTTACCAAGCTGCTTGGTCCGGTTGTGGTGGGTAGTTCTGTAACGGTTTTCCTCCTCTTCTGGTTCTCAATCAGAGACAACTATCGACAGCTGCCTCTGATTGGGAACCATACCAGGCTAAACACAGAAATACAAAACCTAGAATACATAACTTAGAATGCCCACCCCAAGTCACGCCCTGACCAAACTAAAACAGAGACATGAAAAAGGAACTAAGGTCAGGACGTGACACATCCCTTTTACGCTGATCCATGATTTGACTACGTTACTGTAGTGTTGGGTATATACCGTATCATTGTCAGCATTAGACTGTATTACAATCTGAATGATTGATATGTCAAATGGATTGAGCAAGTCATTGGCTGAAATGTCTTTCAGTTTGTCCATATTTGTCCATATGTTTTGGCTGCCACTGTGCTATCAGAAATCACTGTTATGCATCTCTTACTTACAGTAAGTAACGTATACATAACAGCCTGGGGTCAATGTAGTGATCATCTGTTTATAAAGGTCCATGACTTCACATATTCAATAAATATCCATAGTCAAACGTACTTAATGACTCCAAGTACGAGTAACAGCTAATGAACTTCCTCTGAGGTGAAAATGTATCTCTTGTTACTCGGTTGTTTTGAAAGTTAGTCTCATATCTGCATCGTGTCCTTGTTTGCGCCATCACTTAGAATGGAAACAGAAGATGTTGCTGGAGTCAATAACAGATACCAACATTCAGCTGTAAAAATGAACTCATGGGGGAAAAAGAGAAAGGCTCCCATTAAAGGAGAGTGTATATTCACCAAGCAACCTTGGCCTTTATATGTCTTGTTTAGATGATGCTTTTAGTATGATTTCTGTCTTTTATAAACGTTCTCGCCAACAAGATCAATCTCTCCACAGTCCCTTTATTTAGCCATTCGGACGGATTATGAAAAATGTATTAATTACCATGAGAGCCTCCTGCAGAACATCACATCACTTACACAGCTCAAAGTAGATTATTTATTAGTTTCCAAGGTACGGAGTGGACCTTTAGTGGAGATGAAGTTGGCACTTGACCCACCATAACCATGATTGCAATGCACACACACACACACACACACACACACACACACACACACAAACATACACACTGCTACTGTATTGTACGACTTACAGGCCCAGTCTCCTTAGCCCCATCTGCATCACTCATCCACAACACAGCAACCTCTCCTCTAGTTGTTCTTCTTGTCACTCACAGAGACGGTTCCAAAGGCATCCCGGTGCAAGTGCTCACCCAAGCAACAGTGCTAACTGAGGAACTCAATTTAACCTTGCGCAATACCCTAGATGCAGTTGCACCCCTAAAAACTAAAAACATTTCTCATAAGAAACTAGCTCCCTGGTACACAGAAAATACCCGAGCTCTGAAGCAAGCTTCCAGAAAATTGGAACGGAAATGGCGCCACATCAAACTGGATGTTACGGTGCGTGAATGAGGACCCAAAAGCGAATTAACGTAAACAGAGCTTCTTTAATAACAAAACAAAACGTAGGCTCAGATGGACCGGCAGGTTCCGACAGGACAGGACAAGCTTGCAGCAAACATGACGATAGTCTGGTTCAGGCATGAACAACACAAACAAGAATCCGACAAAGACAGGAGCAGAAACAGAGAGAGATATAGAGGACTAATCAGAGGGAAAAAGGGAACAGGTGGGAAAAGGGGTGACGAGGTAGTTAGGAGGAGACAAGGCACAGCTGGGGGAAAGAGGGGGAGAAAAGGTAACCTAACAACGACCAGCAGAGGGAGAAGGGGTGAAGGGAAAGGACAGAAACAAGACACAACATGACAGTACATGACAGTACCCCCCCACTCACCGAGCGCCTCCTGGCGCACTCGAGGAGGAAACCTGGCGGCAACGGAGGAAATCATCGATCAGCGCACGGTCCAGCACGTCCCGAGAGGGAACCCAACTCCTCTCCTCAGGACCGTACCCCTCCCAATCTACTAGGTACTGATGACCACGGCCCCGAGGACGCATGTCCAAAATCCTACGGACCCTGTAGATGGGTGCGCCCTCGACAAGGATGGGGGGGGGGGGGGGAGACGAGCGGGGGCGCGAAGAACGGGCTTGACACAGGAGACATGGAAGACCGGGTGGACGCGACGAAGATATCGTGGAAGAAGAAGTCGAACTGCGACAGGATTAATGATCCGAGAAATACGGAACGGACCAATGAACCGCGGGGTCAACTTGCGAGAAGTGGTCTTAAGGGGAAGGTTCTGAGTGGAGAGCCAAACTCTCTGACCGCGACAATATCTAGGACTCTTAGTTCTACGCTTATTAGCAGCCCTCACAGTCTGCGCCCTATAACGGCAAAGTGCAGACCTGACCCTCTTCCAGGTGCGCTCGCAACGTTGGACAAAAGCCTGAGCGGAGGGGACGCTGGATTCGGCGAACTGAGATGAGAACAGCGGAGGCTGGTACCCGAGGCTACTCTGAAAAGGAGATAGCCCGGTCGCAGACGAAGGAAGCGAGTTGTGGGCGTATTCTGCCCAGGGGAGCTGTTCTGACCAAGACGCAGGGTTGCGAAAAGAAAGACTGCGTAAGATGCGACCAATAGTCTGATTGGCCCGTTCTGCTTGACCGTTAGACTGGGGGTGAAAGCCGGAAGAGAGACTGACGGAAGCCCCAATCAAACGGCAAAACTCCCTCCAAAATTGAGACGTGAATTGCGGACCTCTGTCCGAAACGACGTCTGACGGAAGGCCATGAATTCTGAAAACATTCTCGATGATGATTTGTGCCGTCTCTTTAGCAGAAGGAAGCTTAGCAAGGGGAATAAAATGAGCCGCCTTAGAGAACCTGTCGACAACCGTAAGAATAACAGTCTTCCCCGCTGACGAAGGCAGTCCGGTGACAAAATCTAAGGCGATGTGAGACCACGGTCGAGAGGGAATGGGAAGCGGCCTGAGACGGCCGGCAGGAGGAGAGTTACCGGACTTAGTCTGCGCGCAGACCGAACAAGCAGCCACGAAGCGACGCGTGTCATGCTCCCGGGTGGGCCACCAAAAGCGCTGGCGAATGGAAGCAAGCGTACCCCGAACGCCAGGGTGGCCGGCTAACTTGGCAGAGTGAGCCCACTGAAGAACGGCCAGACGAGTAGGAACGGGAACGAAAAGAAGGTTCCTGGGACAAGCGCGCGGTGACGGAGTTTGAGTGAGTGCTTGCTTTACCTGCCTCTCAATTCCCCAGACAGTCAACCCGACAACACGCCCCTCAGGGAGAATCCCCTCGGGGTCAGTGGAGGCTACTGAAGAACTGAAGAGACGAGATAAAGCATCAGGCTTGGTGTTCTTAGAGCCCGGACGATAAGAAATCACGAACTCGAAACGAGCGAAAAACAGCGCCCAGCGCGCCTGACGCGCATTAAGTCGTTTGGCAGAACGGATGTACTCAAGGTTCCTATGGTCAGTCCAAACGACAAAAGGAACGGTCGCCCCCTCCAACCACTGTCGCCATTCGCCTAGGGCTAAGCGGATGGCGAGCAGTTCGCGGTTTCCCACATCATAGTTACGTTCCGACGGCGACAGGCGATGAGAAAAATACGCGCAAGGGTGGACCTTGTCGTCAGAGAAGGAGCGCTGAGAAAGAATGGCTCCCACGCCCACCTCTGACGCGTCAACCTCGACAATGAACTGTCTAGAGACGTCAGGTGTAACAAGGATAGGTGCGGATGTAAAACGATTATTGAGGAGATCAAAAGCTCCCTGGGCGGAAACGGACCACTTAAAGCACGTCTTGACAGAAGTAAGGGCTGTGAGAGGGGCTGCCACCTGACCGAAATTACGGATGAAACGACGATAGAAGTTCGCGAAGCCGAGAAAGCGCTGCAACTCGACGCGTGACTTAGGGACGGGCCAATCAATGACAGCTTGGACCTTAGCGGGATCCATCTTAATGCCTTCAGCGGAAATAACAGAACCGAGAAATGTGACGGAGGAGGCATGAAAAGAGCACTTCTCAGCCTTCACAAAAAGACAATTCTCTAAAAGGCGCTGGAGGACACGTCGAACGTGCTGAACATGAATCTGGAGTGACGGTGAAAAAATCAGGATATCGTCAAGGTAAACGAAAACAAAGATGTTCAGCATGTCTCTCAGGACATCATTGACTAATGCCTGAAAGACAGCTGGAGCGTTAGCGAGGCCGAAAGGAAGAACCCGGTATTCAAAGTGCCCTAACGGAGTGTTAAACGCCGTCTTCCACTCGTCCCCCTCCCTGATGCGCACGAGATGGTAAGCGTTACGAAGGTCCAACTTAGTGAAAAACCTGGCTCCCTGCAGGATCTCGAAGGCTGAAGACATAAGAGGAAGCGGATAACGATTCTTCACTGTTATGTCATTCAGCCCTCGATAATCTATGCAGGGGCGCAGGGACCCGTCCTTCTTCTTAACAAAAAAAAACCCCGCTCCGGCGGGAGAGGAGGAGGGGACTATGGTACCGGCGGCAAGAGCTACAGACAAATAATCTTCGAGAGCCTTACGTTCGGGAGCCGACAGAGAGTATAGTCTACCCCGGGGGGGAGTGGTTCCCGGAAGGAGATCAATACTACAATCATACGACCGGTGTGGAGGAAGAGAGGTGGCCCGTGCGCAGATCGTGATATTCCTCCGGCACCCCTGTCAAATCACCAGGCTCCTCCTGTGAAGAAGAGACAGAGGAAACAGGAGGGATAGCAGACATTAAACATTTCACATGACAAGAGACGTTCCAGGAGAGGATAGAATTACTAGACCAATTAATGGAAGGATTATGACAAACTAGCCAGGGATGGCCCAAAACAACAGGTGTAAAAGGTGAACGAAAAATTAAAAAAGAAATGGTTTCGCTATGATTACCAGAAACAGTGAGGGTTAAAGGTAGCGTCTCACGCTGAATCCTGGGGAGAGGACTACCATCCAGGGCGAACAAGGCCGTGGACTCCCTTAACTGTCTGAGAGGAATGTCATGTTCCCGAGCCCAGGTCTCGTCCATAAAACAGCCCTCCGCCCCAGAGTCTATTAAGGCACTGCAGGAAGCTGACGAACCGGTCCAGCGTAGATGGACCGACAAGGTAGTGCAGGATCTTGAAGGAGAGACAGGAGTAGTAGCGCTCACCAGTAGCCCTCCGCTTACTGATGAGCTCTGGCTTTTACTGGACATGAAGTGACAAAATGACCAGCAGAACCGCAATAGAGACAGAGGCGGTTGGTGATTCTCCGTTCCCTCTCCTTAGTCGAGATGCGGATACCTCCCAGCTGCATAGGCTCAGCACCCGAGCCGGCAGAGGAAGATGGTAGTGATGCGGAGAGGGGGGCAACGGAGAACGCGAGCTCCTTTCCACGAGCTCGGTGACGAAGATCAACCCGTCGCTCAATGCGAATAGCGAGTTCAATCAAGGAATCCACGCTGGAAGGAACCTCCCGGGAGAGAATCTCATCCTTTACCTCTGCGCGGAGACCCTCCAGAAAACGAGCGAGCAAAGCCGGATCGTTCCAGCCACTGGAGGCAGCAAGAGTGCGAAACTCAATAGAGTAGTCTGTTATGGATCGATTACCCTGACATAGGGAAGACAGGGCCCTGGAAGCCTCCTCCCCAAAAACAGATCGATCAAAAACCCGTATCATCTCCTCCTTAAAGTCCTGATACTGGTTAGTACACTCAGCCCTTGCCTCCCAGATTGCCGTGCCCCACTCACGAGCCCGTCCAGTAAGGAGAGATATGACGTAGGCGACACGAGCAGTGCTCCTGGAGTAAGTGTTGGGCTGGAGAGAAAACACAATATCACACTGGGTGAGGAACGAGCGGCATTCAGTGGGCTCCCCAGAGTAACACGGCGGGTTATTGATTCTGGGCTCCGGAGATTCGAAAGCCCTGGAAGTGGCCGGTGGATCGAGGCGGAGATGGTGAACCTGTTCTGTGAGGTTGGAGACTTGGGTGGCCAGGGTCTCAACGGCATGTCGAGCAGCAGACAATTCCTGCTTGTGTCTGCCTAGCATCGCTCCCTGGATCTCGACGGCTGAGTGGAGAGGATCCGAAGTCGCTGGGTCCATTCTCGGTCGGATTCTTCTGTTACGGTGCGTGAATGAGGACCCAAAAGCGAATTAACGTAAACAGAGCTTCTTTAATAACAAAACAAAACGTAGGCTCAGATGGACCGGCAGGTTCCGACAGGACAGGACAAGGTTGCAGCAAACATGACGATAGTCTGGTTCAGGCATGAACAACACAAACAAGAATCCGACAAGGACAGGAGCAGAAACAGAGAGAGATATAGAGGACTAATCAGAGGGAAAAAGGGAACAGGTGGGAAAAGGGGTGACGAGGTAGTTAGGAGGAGACAAGGCACAGCTGGGGGAAAGAGGGGGAGAAAAGGTAACCTAACAACGACCAGCAGAGGGAGACAGGGTGAAGGGAAAGGACAGAAACAAGACACAACATGACAGTACATGACACTGGAAGTCTTCCGACTAGCTTGGAAAGACAGTACTGTGCAGTACCGAAGAGCCCTTACTGCTGCTCAATTATCCTATTTTTCTAACTAAATTGAGGAAAATAAGAACAATCCGAAATTCCTTTTTGATACTGTCGCAAAGCTAACTAAAAAGCAGCATTCCCCAAGAGAGGCTGACTTTCACTTTAGCAGTGATAAATTCATGAACTTCTTTGAGGAAAAGATTATGATTATTAGAAAGCAAATTACGGACTCCTCTTTAAATCTGTGTATTCCTTCAAAGCTCAGTTGTCCTGAGTCTGCACAACTCTGCCAGGACCTAGGATCAAGAGAGACGCTCAAGTGTTTTAGTACTATATCTCTTGACACAATGATGAAAATAAACATGGCCTCTAAACCTTCAAGTTGCATACTGGACCCTATTCCAACTAAACTACTGAAAGAGCTGCTTCCTGTGCTTGGCCCTACTATGTTGAACATAAGAAACGGCTCTCTATCCACCGGATGTGTACCAAACTCACTACAGTTTTTTTCGATTGCTAAACGACAGTGGGCACAACTGGAGTCACATGTGCAAAACTCTAACTACAGTCTGCACTACCAACAGTCACCTGAGCTAAACAGTTCACATCACCTGCAAAACTCATTCCAAGCAACACAACTCTTAACACATGGCTCAAAACACGCTCAGTGCAGCCAAACACTATGCACAACCCTCACTGAGATAACACACACTGTCACTCAGAACACACTGAGAGTAAAAACACTAGCATCAAACACCAATACAGAAAATACAAACTTTTCATCTTCACAGTTTGAACAATTTCAGTGACTTCATACAAAGTAATATTTTCTTCAAAGAAAAGAGTGACATTCTTTCACATGATTTATTAAAATGTTTAGATCATAACAATTCTTTAAGGTAAATGAAAATTAGCAGTTTGCTTCAATAGTCTGTAGTAATTTACGGAATTACAGTAATGAGAAAAAAAAGGTAGAAACTAAAAGTACATACCCTAATTCGAACAAATAATTGAGGGGCTAATCCTGCCTCTCTCTAGCATCAGGCCACAGGTTTTCTTCAACATCACATCTAATGTTTTCTCTTGCCATGCACCTGGGGAAGAACCTTATGGAGTGCCTTATCCATCCCTGGCAGTCCTCTGGACTCGTGTCCTCACATCCGGCATGCACGGCTTCCAAAAGAGACATTTGGTCATGTGGGTGGTGACCAAACACTTTCCACCTCCAGGCAGAGAAAAACTCCTCTATTGGGTTTAGGAAGGGTTTTTTATTTATTTTATTTATTTTATTTCACCTTTATTTAACCAGGTAGGCTAGTTGAGAACAAGTTCTCATTTGCAACTGCGACCTGGCCAAGATAAGGCATAGCAGTGTGAACAGACAACACAGAGTTACACATGGAGTAAACAATTAACAAGTCAATAACACAGTAGAAAAAAGGGGAGTCTATATATACATTGTGTGCAAAAGGCATGAGAAGGTAGGCAAATAATTACAATTATGCAGATTAACACTGGAGTGATAAATGATCAGATGGTTATGTAAAGGTAGAGATAGAGATATTGGTGTGCAAAAGAGCAGAAAAATAAATAAATAAAAACAGTATGGGGATGAGGTAGGTGAAAATGGGTGGGCTATTTACCAATAGACTATGTACAGCTGCAGCGATCGGTTAGCTGCTCAGATAGCAGATGTTTGAAGTTGGTGAGGGAGATAAAAGTCTCCAACTTCAGCGATTTTTGCAATTCGTTCCAATCACAGGCAGCAGAGAACTGGAACGAAAGGCGGCCAAATGAGGTGTTGGCTTTAGGGATGATCAGTGAGATACACCTGCTGGAGCGCGTGCTACGGATGGGTGTTGCCATCGTAACCAGTGAACTGAGATAAGGCGGAGCTTTACCTAGCATGGACTTGTAGATGACCTGGAGCCAGTGGGTCTGGCGACGAATATGTAGCGAGGGCCAGCCGACTAGAGCATACAAGTCGCAGTGGTGGGTGGTATAAGGTGCTTTAGTGACAAAACGGATGGCACTGTGATAAACTGCATCCAGTTTGCTGAGTAGAGTGTTGGAAGCAATTTTGTAGATGACATCGCCGAAGTCGAGGATCGGTAGGATAGTCAGTTTTACTAGGGTAAGTTTGGCGGCGTGAGTGAAGGAGGCTTTGTTGCGGAATAGAAAGCCGACTCTTGATTTGATTTTCGATTGGAGATGTTTGATATGGGTCTGGAAGGAGAGTTTAGAGTCTAGCCAGACACCTAGGTACTTATAGATGTCCACATATTCAAGGTCGGAACCATCCAGGGTGGTGATGCTGGTCAGGCGTGCGGGTGCAGGCAGCGAACGGTTGAGAAGCATGCATTTGGTTTTACTAGCGTTTAAGAGCAGTTGGAGGCCACGGAAGGAGTGCTGTATGGCATTGAAGCTCGTTTGGAGGTTAGATAGCACAGTGTCCAAGGACGGGCCGGAAGTATATAGAATGGTGTCGTCTGCGTAGAGGTGGATCAGGGAATCGCCCGCAGCATGAGAAACATCATTGATATATACAGAGAAAAGAGTCGGCCCGAGAATTGAACCCTGTGGCACCCCCATAGAGACTGCCAGAGGACCGGACAGCATGCCCTCCGATTTGACACACTGAACTCTGTCTGCAAAGTAATTGGTGAACCAGGCAAGGCAGTCATCCGAAAAACCGAGGCTACTGAGTCTGCCGATAAGAATACGGTGATTGACAGAGTCGAAAGCCTTGGCAAGGTCTATGAAGACGGCTGCACAGTACTGTCTTTTATCGATGGCGGTTATGATATCGTTTAGTACCTTGAGCGTGGCTGAGGTACACCCGTGACCGGCTCGGAAACCAGATTGCACAGCGGAGAAGGTACGGCGGGATTCAAGATGGTCAGTGATCTGTTTGTTGACTTGGCTTTCGAAGACCTTAGATAGGCAGGGCAGGATGGATATTGGTCTGTAACAGTTTGGGTCCAGGGTGTCGCCCCCTTTGAAGAGGGGGATGACTGCGGCAGCTTTCCAATCCTTGGGGATCTCAGACGATATGAAAGAGAGGTTGAACAGGCTGGTAATAGGGGTTGCGACAATGGCGGCGGATAGTTTCAGGAATAGAGGGTCCAGATTGTCAAGCCCAGCTGATTTGTACGGGTCCAGGTTTTGCAGCTCTTTCAGAACATCTGCTATCTGGATTTGGGTAAAGGAGAACCTGGAGAGGCTTGGGCGAGTAGCTGCGGGGGGGGGGGAGCTGTTGGACGAGGTTGGAGTAGCCAGGCGGAAGGCATGGCCAGCCGTTGAGAAATGCTTGTTGAAGTTTTCGATAATCATGGATTTATCGGTGGTGACCGTGTTACCTAGCCTCAGTGCAGTGGGCAGCTGGGAGGAGGTGCTCTTGTTCTCCATGGACTTCACAGTGTCCCAGAACTTTTTGGAGTTGGAGCTACAGGATGCAAACTTCTGCCTGAAGAAGTTGGCTTTAGCTTTCCTGACTGACTGTGTGTATTGGTTCCTGACTTCCCTGAACAGTTGCATATCGCGGGGACTGTTCGATGTTAGTGCAGTCCGCCACAGGATGTTTTTGTGCTGGTCGAGGGCAGTCAGGTCTGGAGTGAACCAGGGGCTATATCTGTTCTTAGTTCTGCATTTTTTGAACGGAGCAGGCAGAATATGCATTGTTTGAATATGCAGGCAGGTACAAAACCATAAATCTGTGATGTGCTGCAAACCAATCTCTGACAGCTGCAGAGTGGTGAAAAGCAACGTTATCGCAAACTATGACAAAAACTTGGGGGTTTCTTACTGGCTCCCCTGTTCTGCTGGCACTAGCTGAGCATAGAGCTGTTCTAGGAAAGCTATAAGCCTTTCTGTGTTGTATGGGCCAATGAGTGGTGTGTTGAGAAGCAAACCATCATTGGCCATTGCAGCACACATGGTGATATTTCCCCCCCTTTGGCCTGGAACCTCCACAGTGGCCCTTTGACCTATAACATTCCTTCCTCTGCGCCGTGTTTTGGCAAGGTTAAATCCAGCATCCGCCCTCTCCCTGCCACCCTTCTCCCTCCACGAACCCATCTTCCTTGTTCCATTTCCAAAATGAGTCTTTCTGAGCTCTACCTATATATACTGTAATATGTGTGTGTGTTCACTAACAAGTCTAAAACAAGACACCTGCTTAGCCTTTCAGCTGAAATTGCAATCAGCAGTGTTTGAAAGGCACAAGGCTGAAATCTATTCCGTTTTGAATGTGTGGTTCACAGTTTTGACAGCAGTGTGTTAGCATTTGAACAAAGTGCTGTAAATCCACAGTGTTGTGCAGGTTGTGGTTAAAGTCATGGGATAAGTGTGTAGAGTTTTGAAAACTGTGTTCAAGCAATGAAAAACGAACTAGAGTTTGGTCCACATGAACTGCTGCTGTGCAGACTGTAGTTAGAGTTTTGCACATGTGACTCCAGTTGTGTCCACTGTCGTTTAGCAATCGAAAAAAACTGTAAAAGTGGCAGTAATAAAGCCTCTCTTGAAAAAGCCAAACCTTGACCCAGAAAATGTAAAAAACTATCGGCCTATATCGAATCTTCCATTCCTCTCAAAAATTTTAGAAAAGGCTGTTGCGCAGCAACTCACTGCCTTCCTGAAGACAAACAATGTATACGAAATGCTTCGGTCTGGTTTTAGACCCCATCATAGCACTGAGACGGCACTTGTGAAGGTGGTAAATTACATTTTAATGGCATCGGACAGAGGCTCTGCATCTGTCCTCGTGCTCCTAGACCTTAGTGCTGCTTTTGATACCATCGATCACCACATTCTTTTGGAGAGATTGGAAACCCAAATTGGTCTACACGGACAAGTTCTGGCCTGGTTGAGATCTTATCTGTCGGAAAGATATCAGTTTGTTTCTGTGAATGGTTTGTCCTCTGACAAATCAACTGTAAATGTCGGTGTTCCTCAAGGTTCCGTTTTAGGACCACTATTGTTTTCACTATATATTTTACCTCTAGGGGATGTTATTCGAAAACATAATGTTAACTTTCACTGCTATGCGGATGACACACAGCTGTACATTTCAATGAAACATGGTGAAGCCCCAAAATTGCCCTTGCTAGAAGCATGTGTTTCAGACATAAGGCTGGCTGCAAACGTTCTACTTTTAAACTCGGACAAAACAGAGATGCTTGTTCTAGGTCCCAAGAAACAAAGAGATCTTCTGTTGAATCTGACAATTAATCTTAATGGTTGTACAGTCATCTCAAATAAAACTGTGAAGGACCTCGGCGCTACTCTGGACCCTGATCTCTCTTTTGAAGAACATATCAAGACCATTTCAAGGACAGCTTTTTTCCATCTACGTAACATTGCAAAAATCAGAAACTTTCTGTCCAAAAATGATGCAGAAAAATTAATCCATGCTTTTGTCACTTCTAGGTTAGACTAATGCAATGCTCTACTTTCCGGCTACCCGGATAAAGCACTAAATAAACTTCAGTTAGTGCTAAATACGGCTGCTAGAATCCTGACTAGAACCAAAAAAAATGATCATATTACTCCAGTGCTAGCCTCTCTACACTGGCTTCCTGTCAAAGCAAGGGCTGATTTCAAGGTTTTACTGCTAACCTACAAAGCATTACATGGGCTTGCTCCTACCTATCTCTCTGATTTGGTCCTGCCGTACATACCTACACGTACACTACGGTCACAAGACGCAGGCCTCCTAATTGTCCCTAGAATTTCTAAGCAAACAGCTGGAGGCAGGGCTTTCTCCTATAGAGCTCCATTTTTATGGAACGGTCTGCCTACCCATGTCCGAGACGCAAACTCGGTCTCAACCTTTAAGTCTTTACTGAAGACTCATCTCTTCAGTGGGTCATATGACTGAGTGTAGTCTGGCCCAGGAGTGGGAAGGTGAACGGAAAGGCTCTGGAGCAACGAACCGCCCTTGCTGTCTCTGCCTGGCCGGTTCCCCTCTTTCCACTGGGATTCTCTGCCTCTAACCCTATCTAACCCTATTCACTGATGTGGTCATCCCGTCTGGGTTGGCGCCCCCCCCCCCCCCCCCCCCCCCCCCCCCTTGGGTTGTGCCGTGGCGGAGATCTTTGTGGGCTATACTCAGCCTTGTCTCAGGATGGTAAGTTGGTGGATGAAGATATCCCTCTAGTGGTGTGGGGGCTGTGCTTTGGCAAAGTGGGTGGGGTTATATCCTTCCTGTTTGGCCCTGTCCGGGGGTGTCCTCGGATGGGGCCACAGTGTCTCCTGACCCCTCCTGTCTCAGCCTCCAGTATTTATGCTGCAGTAGTTTATGTGTCGGGGGGCTAGGGTCAGTTTGTTATGTCTGGAGTACTTCTCCTGTCCTATTCGGTGTCCTGTGTGAATCTAAGTGTGCGTTCTCTAATTCTCTCCTTCTCTCTTTCTTTCTCTCTCTCGGAGGACCTGAGCCCTAGGACCATGCCCCGGGACTACCTGACATGATGACTCCTTGCTGTCCCCAGTCCACCTGGCCGTGCTGCTGCTCCAGTTTCAACTGACCTGAGTCCTAGGACCATGCCCCAGGACTACCTGACATGATGACTCCTTGCTGTCCCCAGTCCACCTGACCATGCTGCTGCTCCAGTTTCAACTTTTCTGCCTTATTATTATTCGACCATGCTGGTCATTTATGAACATTTGAACATCTTGGCCATGTTCTGTTATAATCTCCACCCGGCACAGCCAGAAGAGGACTGGCCACCCCACATAGCCTGGTTCCTCTCTAGGTTTCTTCCTAGGTTTTGGCCTTTCTATGGCGTTTTTCCTAGCCACCGTGCTTCTACACCTGCATGTTTGGGGTTTTAGGCTGGGTTTCTGTACAGCACTTTGAGATATCAGCTGATGTACGAAGGGCTATATAAATACATTTGATTTGATTTGATTTAGAGAGAGATTGAAGGCGGTGACTCTATCTATATTTTTAGTGCTGGTTAATGGTATATTTTCAGAGAGTGTGAAGTGTACCCTACCTACAGAAAGCTATTCATTTTCTTATCTCCTTGTGCCTAGCTTCCATATGACGCTGTGAAAGCCTTTTAGTGCTGTGCTATTTCTCACTGCTTTAGACCAGCATTCTGTCACGTGTTAAAGGGAGTCAGTGTTATGATATGGATTGCAAGGAACAAATGAAAGTGAAGTTTGGTCACACCATCCTGTGAAATATCCAGCTAACAGCAGGATTTGTTTCGATATCTGATCCATGTACTTCAGGAAAAGCAGGGTTTGATATACAATATCATAATTGTATCAAAATACGAAATCCTGTGATTGTATCTTGAATAACTCTGGCAGACTCTGTCTCCCCACAGAGCGACGACAGACCTGTCTCATTTACAATGATTGATTAATCCAACAATTAAAATTCCTCTCTCAGATAATGTTTTGATTAATATTCTTGTCTTGAGGTTCCGAACCACCCATGATGACATTGAAAAATAAATAAACACCCAGAACTCAAGAAGAAGAATTCTCCGACAGAGGAGC
>NC_143028.1:9210000-9330000 GCF_057628025.1 Oncorhynchus mykiss
AAAAAGCTGTCCTTGAACCAGTCTTGATATGTTCGTCAAAAGAGAGATCAGGGTCCAGAGTAATGCTGAGGTCTTTCACATTTTTATTTGAGACGACTGTACAGCCATCAAGATTAATTGTCAGATTCAACAGAAGATCTCTTTGTTTCTTTGGACCTAGAACAAGCATCTCTGTTTTGTCTGAGTTTAAAAGTAGAAAGTTTGCAGCCATACACTTTCTTATGTCTGAAACACAGGCTTCTAGCGAGGGCAATTTTGGGGCTTCACCATGTTTCATTGAAATGTACAGCTGTGTGTCATCCGCATAGCAGTGAAAGTTAACATTATGTTTTCGAATGACATCCCCTAGAGGTACAATATATAGTGAAAACATTAGTGTTCCTAAAACGGAACCTTGAGGAACACCGAAATTTACAATTGATTTGTCAGGACAAACCATTCACAGAGACAAACTGATATCTTTCCGACAGATAAGATCTCAACCAGGCCAGAAGTTGTCTGTGTAGACCAATTTGGGTTTCCAATCTCTCCAAAAGAATGTGGTGATCGATGGTATCAAAAGCAGCTCTAAGGTCTAGGAGCACGAGGACAGATGCAGAGCCTCTGCAGATGAACAAGAGAGAGAAAGAGGGAAGGGAGAGTAGGAGAGAGAGAGATGAACAAGAGAGAGAAACAGAGATGGGGAGAGTAGGAGAGAGAGATGGAAGGCGGGGTTCAGAAGGAGCAGCCGTTCACAGCAGTGGAGGAAATAATGTATCTGTTGTAGTTCTCCTCCCAGACGTCTCAGCCCACTTCTAAGACTCACTGCACTTTCTCTCTCTCCTGTGTCTCCGGAGCTGTGAGTGGGTTTGACCTCAAAGTGCTCCTCCCCCTTTAGAGTGTCAGGCCTTGGGTGTGTTTTCCTGGGCCTGGGAGATATGAGGGAGAGAAAACTCTGCAGACAGCCCATCACAACCTCAACTCTTTGTTTATCTATTAATAATTGAGCATCGCTGAAGACAACAAGGGGCGGGGGCTTGGGAGGGTTGATGGGGGTTGGGGAGGTGGCATCACATGGGAAATGTATACCTTTAACACAGCGGTTTGGGCTAATCTGCAGCTAGCGCTCTCCCTCTGAAGTATGGTTATAGGGATGGACAGAGAGAGAGAGAGAGAGAGAACATTAGGGTTTAGTTTGTTGTTGTTGTTTGTCATAGCTGTAGGGTGTGTTTATGTATGAGTCTGGAGACGATGCCTGCCTGTGCCATAGCCCTCTTATTCTCCTCCTGTTTGTACTGCCTTAACTCTTCATAGTGTGTGTGTGTGTGCGTGTGTATGTGTTTGCGTGTGCATGCGTGTGTGATTGTGCAAGAAAGAGCGATAGGTGATTGAGTTTATTCAATGTGCCACACCTTGAGCTGTGTTTGGTTGTTGATTTGACAATACTCCCAACCTTTTGTATTGTCCATGGAACACATGGCCTTAGTGTCTTATTGTTGCTGTATATGAGTCTATCTATTCACTTAGTAACACAGCTTTGAGCCTTAGTGTCTTATTGTTGCTGTTCATGAGTCTATCTATTCCCTCAGTAACACAGCTTTGAGCCTTACTGTCTTATTGTTGTTGTATATGAGTCTATCTATTCCCTCAGTAAAACAGCTTTGAGCCTTAGCGTCTTATTGTTGCTGTATATGAGTCTATCTATTCCCTCAGTAACACAGCTTTGAGCCTTAGCGTCTTATTGTTGCTGTATATGAGTCTATCTATTCCCTCAGTAACACAGCTTTGAGCCTTAGCGTCTTATTGTTGCTGTATATAAGTCTATTCCCTCAGTAACACAGCTTTGAGCCTTAGTGTCTTATTGTTGCTGTATATGAGTCTATCTATTCCCTCAGTAACACAGCTTTGAGCCTTAGTGTCTTATTGTTTCTGTATATGAGTCTGTGTATAATATATATTACTTCAGTAACACAGCTTTGAGCCTTAGTGTCTTATTGTTGCTGTATATGTGTCTATTATCTCAGTAACACAGCTTTGAGCCTTAGTGTCTTATTGTTGCTGTATATGAGTCTGTGTATACTATCTATTCCCTCAGTAACACAGCTTTGAGCCTTAGTGTCTTATTGTTGCTGTATATGAGTCTGTGTATACTATCTATTCCCTCAGTAACACAGCTTTGGCCTTAGTGTCTTATTGTTGCTATATATGAGTCTATTACCTCAATAACACAGATGTGAGCCTTAGTGTCTTATTGTTGCTGTAAACGAGTCTGTGTATACTATATATTACCTAAGTAACACAGCTTTGAGCCTTAGTGTCTTATTGTTTTTGTATATGAGTCCATGTATAGTACATTTTCCCTCAGTAACACAGCTTTGATTAAGGAGATGTAAAATGACACATTACTGTAGTGAGAATCATTTGGGAAACAATTAGGAAATGTTTACCTTCAATTTCTACACTACTATTTATCATTCTCCAACGTGAGAAAACGTCAGCAGTTTAGGAGAGAACAATGTCTTTTACGGGTGTGGTATTCTACATTTTGCAGGTGTAATGGGATAATGATCAGTCTAGGTATGATTTTATTTCCTGTTTTGTGGCGTCCTCCACATCTGAAGGTTGACTTACCTCTCACTTTTTCTCTAATTAAGTAGCCTTTAAACATTTTCCCCACAGACCGCTTGCTGTCAGAACAAAGTCTACATTGTTTCTCCCTCTGAGGCAGCGGCCCTTGAGTGAAAGCCTCAGAGCCTCCTAACGTTACCATCATGAGCTGAGAGGGTCCCGGCCCTCGGGGGCTGTCCACCAAGTAAGTTGTCGGAGCAGACAAGTCTATTGAGCGTTGGGAGCAGTTCTGGAAGAGGAGGGGTTTAACGAGAGAATGATTACCGTGTTCTCTAGTGATGGGATGTTACCGCTCTGTATGTCAGGAGGACAGGATGACGGGAGAGTTTCCAATCAAAAAGAGAGGAGGACAATGATTAGAGAGAAACTAGATATTCAGTATATTCCCCAAAGTGTTTCAGGGCATTTCTTTGTGGTTAATTCTCCAACATGGGTTTTTCCTTTGTCTACAAGTAGGAAATGTGTTGATTAGCAAGAGTTTATTTGACTTCCATTTTTCACTGATGCTAATACATTCCAATGTAATGGGAGAGGCACTGACTGTTTCCTGTCTGTGCCAGTGTAGTAATACCACTAACATCTCATTATTCACATTTAGTTACTCTCTGGTCTGTGCCCAGAAGTTAGATGATATGGCAACCTGGCAACCTCTTGTTTATTTCTGGATGTAAGCAATCGTTTTCCTCGACTGTCAAAAGTTCATGTAATCACACATTATCTACGGTAAACTGTCGAGGTTGGTTACTTGTCCTCTGTCAGTCAGTCAGTCAGTCAGTCAGTCAGTCAGTCCATTGGGTTTTCCCTCTGGCTGTCATCAAGGAACTGATGCAGCTCTTTATTCATTGACACCCTTCCCTTTGATATGAATACATTTTATATCATTCCCCTCCCGTTTTAGGAAGAGGAGATGCCATTAGCAGTGTATTATGTTCCAGTTGGAACGTAGATATCTCCAAACGAATAGTCGCCTTGTGCACGGCTCATTAGTACATTGCTTTTCATGCAAACGTATCAACAGTGTTCTAAGCTAATAAGCTTTTTTTTATTTCTAGGCTATATGATGTAGAAAGAGGGAGCTGAAGGTCACGGGTCTGATTGAGCGCAGAGTGCTTCCGTGAGGGAGTGATTTATCGGGAATTATTGTGCTGCTCTTTGCTCCAGAGAGTTTACTATTGATGTGTGGAGTTGAAATAGCTTCTTCAAGAGAAGAGGGAGATAGGGGCTTCACAGACGACACAGGCAGTCCTCTCATCAGCCAGACACAGCCTCCCTACGCTTTATAGACCTTCATTTCGTTCGGACAGCTTTTCTTTTTTTGAGACACAAACACACACAGGCGTGCATTCACGTATATGTACACATGCGCACACGCACAGACACACATTAAAGATGCACAGACACATGCACGAACATCAGTGGTGGAAAAAGTACTCAATTGTCATACTTAAGTAAAAGTAAGGATACCTTAATAGAAAATGACAAGCGAGTCACCCAGTAAAATACTACTTGAGTAAAAGTCTAAAAGTATTTAGTTTTAAATATACTTAAGTATCAAATGCTATTGCTAAAATGTAGTTTGTAATTCCTTATATTCAACAAACCAGATGGCCCAATGTTATTTTTTTCTTTACAGATAGCCAGGGGCACACCCCAACACTAATTTACAAAGGAAGCATGAGTGTTTAGTGAGTCCAGATCAGGAAGTAGGGATGACCAGGGATGTTCTCTTGATAAGTGCCTGAATTTGACCATTTTCCCATCCTGCTAAGCATCCAACATACCTTTGGGTGTTAGGAAAAATGTATGAAGTAAAAAATATATTATTATATTTAGGAATGTAGTGAAGTGAAAGTAAAATTTGTCAAAAATAAAAATAATAAAGTAAAGTACAGATACTCCCAAAAAACGACTTAAGTAGTACATTCAAGTATTTTTACTTAAATACTTTACACCACTGACATGCATACAGTACACACACGTCAGGCACATACTACAAACAAACACATTCTGTCCTTCCTCCCTTCCTGGTCGTTTGGAATCCCCAGGGAGACTATTTTCTCAGAGGTATTAGCTAATTGTTACAATGAGTTAACTGGTCATTCAACAAAGCCAACCTCTCCAGTATTTGTCGTGAACAATCCCAGAGGGGGAGCCTCTACTCAGAGGCAGCAGGTAGCCTAGCGGTACGATCGTTGGGCCAGTAAATGAAAAGCTGCTTGTTCAAATACCCAAGACGACAAGGTGAAAACTCTGTCAATGTTCCCTTGCGCAAGGCACTTAAACTCTAATTTGCTCTAGGGGCACCACACTACTATCGCTGACTGTGTAAAACAACACATTTCACTGCACCTATCTGGTACATGTGACAGTAAAACAATGTCTTGTTGTATTGCAGGGGGTATGGATCAGGATCACTAGGCATGTCAAAACATGCCAGACATCCATCTTTCAATCCCACTTCAGCGTCTGTCCAACGCATCCGTCTTATTGAGCCTTTTTATTTTCTTCTTTGAGTCACCAAATGAACTCGTTTCAGGCGTTCCTACAGTGTTTATTTCAGTGTTTGAAACTAGGTCCTGGTGGGTTGGCGCGTTGGGAGCCCTGTCAGTGTTTGTGGAAAGACAGGCTGATTAGGGAGGAGGTGAGGCACATGTTTTCTCCTTTACCTCTATCCCTCCATCTATCCCTCTATCCATCTGCCTGCCTACCTCTCGTTTTTAATGAGCCACACAGACCGGCTTTACTCTACCTGCCATGGATGAAGGGAGAGAGAGCAGAGAGATGGGGGAGATAGTTGGAGGGAGTGGGAAAGAGGGTGGGAGAGAGAGAGAGGGAGAGAGTGAAAGAGAGAGGAGGCTGGCTTCAGACTTCACAAACACAGGTTATACTGCAGTTCCAGCCCAGTGTCTGCTACAGCACATCAAAGAGAGCAATGCCAGGTGAGGGGAACACAAGCTGGCAAATGAGTTCTGAACAGAGAGAGAGAGAGAGGTAACATGGGGGGATGAACAGAGAGAGAGAGAGAGGTAACATGGGGGGATGAACAGAGAGAGAGAGAGAGAGGTAACATGGGGGGATGAACAGAGAGAGGAAACACAGTGAAGAGGAAGGGTGAGGGCAGGGCGGGCCACTGGCAGGCAGGCAGGCAGGCAGGCGGGCGGGCGGACGGACGGACGGACAGACGGACAGACGGACAGACGGACAGACGGACAGACGGACAGACGGACAGACGGACAGACGGACAGACAGACAGACAGACAGACAGACAGACAGACAGACAGACAGACAGAACCAAGCCACCACACATCCTCAGGATTATTTCTCTATATTAGTAGTATTTCTATATTTGTTATGATATTGTCATTGAACATATCATGGGGTGGTGGTGGTACACTTAGGACACAGGATACAGGAGTACTACTCCTCCATAACAGTACTTTGTAGGCAGGAAACGCAGAATCACACCAGAGAGCTTCTGAAATAATCATCACAAGATTCTATACTGTTCTATACTGAGTCATGGGGTCAGGGAGAGAGAACAGGAGAGAGAGATTGAGAGAGAGAGAGAGAGAGAGAGAGAACACGAGAGAGAGAGAACACGAGAGAGAGAGAACACGAGAGAGAAGGAAGGAAGGAAGGAAGGAAGGAAGGAAGGAAGGAAGGAAGGAAGGAAGGAAGGAAGGAAGGAAGGAAGGAAGGAAGGAAGGAAGGAAGGAAGGAAGGAAGGAAGGAAGGAAGGAAGGAAGGAAGGAAGGAAGGAAGGAAGGAGCGATGCAGTGAATTAAGCCTTAGAGACCAAGGGTGAGAGTCTAAATCTTTCATCCTTCTCCCGGACCAGAAATTCTTGGCTGGATTATCAGCTCTAAACCCTGACATGGGCATCTGGTGCAGTTTGACAGACAGACAGACAGACAGACAGACAGACAGACAGACAGACAGACAGACAGGCAGGCAGGCAGGCAGGCAGACAGACAGACAGACAGACAGACAGACAGACAGACAGACAGACAGACAGACAGACAGACAGACAGACAGAGAGGCAGGCAGACAGACAGGCAGACAGACAGACAGACAGGTCGTTATCAATAAAACGTCACAATACAGTGCAGAGCGTTCGGTTTGGCTGCTGGGGGGCAAGGAGACCTCCAGCTCCGCTAAAACCATTGACAACTATGTGCCGTTTTCAATTGTTGCGCCGTTTTCAATCATCTCTTAAATAGCATAGTTATACAGGAAGTAAATGCTTTTTATGACCAGTAAACATCAATTAATAATGTCATTTCAGATACATGTGGGTCGCCTATCCATTTGGCATGTAGCTAGCTAGCTAAGCAAACAACATGTGTCATTTAGCTTGCTTCATCAGAAATTAGGCTTTCGAAAAGCGCTTGAAATCGACAAGTCCTCGTCCTGGTAAAGTTGTCAGTCAGAATGCTGTCTTCCCCGCCATAGATGGTAAGCAAGTCAAACTGTATTTGGACATAGCCATCTAGTTTTTCCCCTGAAAGTTAGCTTGTTAACTAGCCATGTTGCGTGATCTGTTATTAGCAAGCTAGTCAATTTGACGTGGTCTGTCAATCAATGTAGCCTATTATGTCTGTCAGCAGCAATGGTAATTAAACACTTAAAAACTGTTGAAAAGGGGATCAAGTTAGCTAACTTGGTAGGCCTACGTTGGTTGGAGGGAAAAGTACATTAGGTTTACTTACCACTATATTTAGTCAACTGTACAATGTTTCTACCTGTAGCTTGCAAAGTAAATGTTATCAGCTGACAGTAAAGTTACATTGGCAAATGCCCCCTTCTGCTGCTTGACAGGCAGAGCCAGCAAAGGATGAAAAATGTACCTTAACCTCATACTTCTCAGGTATAGTTCACTTTTATATTATATCACTCAAATATCCAATTAGTGGTGGCCAATATTGAGAGATAATGTGAGGCTACCCTCAGGTATCTGAAATGAAATGATCCATTGATGTTTACTGATCATGAAAAGCGTGCAGTGACTTTCTGTATAACTCTGATGATAGAGATAAACAGTGACTTGCTGTATAACTCTGATGATAGAGATAAACACTGACTTGCTGTATAACTCTGATGATAGAGATAAACACTGACTTGCTGTATAACTCTGATGATAGAGATAAACACTGACTTGCTGTATAACTCTGATGATAGAGATAAACACTGACTTGCTGTATAACTCTGATGATAGAGATAAACAGTGACTCTATACTGCTCTCCTCCTCTATACTGCTCTCCTCCTCTATACTGCTCTCCTCTATACTGCTCTCTTCTATACTGTTTTCCTCCTCTCCTCTGTACAGTTCTCCTCTATACGGTTCTCCTCCTCTCCTCTGTACTGCTCTCCTCTATACGGTTTTCCTCCTCTCCTCTGTACTGTTCTCCTCTGTACTGCTCTCCTCTATAATGCTCTTCTCTATACTGCTCTCCTCTATACGGTTTTCCTCCTCTCCTCTGTACTGTTCTCCTCTATACTGTTTTCTTCCTCTCCTCTGTACTGTTCTCCTCTATACTGCTCTCCTCTATAATGCTCTTCTCTGTACTGCTCTCCTCTATACTGCTCTCCTTTATACTGCTCTCCTCTATACTGCTCTCCTCTATAATGCTCTTCTCTGTACTGCTCTCCTCTATACTGCTCTCCTCTATAATGCTCTTCTCTGTACTGCTCTCCTCTATACTGCTCTATACTGCCCTCCTCTATAATGCTCTCCTGTATACTGCTCTCTCCTCTATACTGATTTCCTCTATACTGCTCTCTCCTCTATACTGATCTCCTCTGTACTGCTCTATTCTATACTACTCTCTTCTGTACTACTCTCTTCTGTACTACTCTCTCCTCTATACTGCTCTCCTCTGTACTGCTCTCCTCTATACTGCTCTCCTTTATACTGCTCTCCTCTATACTGCTCTCTCCTCTTTACTTCTCTCCTCTTTAATGCTCTCCTCTATACTGTTCTCTTCTGTTTTTGCTCCAGCCCCTTGATGTTGATGATGGTGTTATTCAGTTGGGAGCTTCAACAACAGTCTGAGAAACACTTGAAATGCTATTAAGCTTGTAGTGGGCTGGCGTGCGCTGCTTGCGAGCCTCGTCCTGTCAATATGACTGTAGGATTTACACAAGTGCATCGACTAGAGAGAGATTGCCTGTCAGTGCTTGATTTCGGCGTCTCCACTGATGACGGTAATAATAACCATTCGTCTGAGTGGCTGCAAATGGGAAAAAGCTAAAAGAACCATAGCTACACCTAGTTACCTTCTGCAATCAGAGAAAACAGAGCTTCCTGATTCCAACTCCCAGCCCCAAACCAGAGTTAGAGGCCAGTGGTAGCCCCCACGGTGGATTGCATTACATATCTGGTTGTTCAGATGGGCCTCCCTCCTATATGCTGGACATTAGTTTGGAATGTGTGTACTGAAAGGAGAATCCCCTTGACGAGCATGTCTCTGAGGCATAGCAATCTGAACCCTTCTGCTTGTTGTCCAGTAATCAGCCGGGAGAGATGGGGGAGGTTGGAGAGAAACAGATGATCTGACAGTTGATGTTTTGGCTCTTTTGTTCATTGTGTTTTTAACCGGTCCCTTTCCCATATGGCACCAATCATGATCTAATGCTGTTCTCAAAATAAAGGGATACTTGTGTTAGTCATCCCAAAATACAATCCTCATAATAATGTCCCTGGCAGTGAGACGTAGTTACTGTAAACTATTCATTCTTCTGACTGTTGTCATGTTGTCTTCAGACATCTCTGCTGCCTTCCCTGTCTCTCCCTCTCTCCTCCCATTCCTGCCCCACCCCCCCCCCCCTCACTATTTTCCCTTCCTCGTCTTGTTTTAAAGCATGATCACTCCCCCCCTCTCTCCCTGTCTACTTCCTTCCTTCCCCCCCTCCTCCCCCTTTCCCCTCAACGCTTTGAATCTGGTGTTGATGATACTTGAAGGAAGCACTTATGGGTGTATACCAGGTGTCTTCCCATGGTTAGCATACAGGGCTTTTCTCTCTTGTCCTGTCTGCTTGTCAGTCTCTGTGTATCGCACACACACACACACACACACACACACACACACACACACACACACACACACACACACACACACACACACACACACACAACCTCTGAGCACACTAACTTATAGGATACATATGGGTATGGCCTGTATAGAAGTCTAGTTTGGCCAAGCTTGTTTTTAGTTGCTGTGTGTGTGAAAGATAAATAGAGAGAGAGCCTGACGGAGACAGAGATAAAGGGATGGAAAGAGAACTGAGGTCCATGTGAGTGTGGTCTGTTTGTTTGGGTATGCGTTGCCTTAGGGACCTCTCTCCCTCCCCGTCTCCACTCTTTTCTGTTTCCCCCGATTGAAATAATCGTCGTCTGGCTGTTTTTTCTACATCTCCACTGACTGTCCAACGCAGAGCTCTCTGTTTCCCTACTCTGATGTCTCAATTCAAATGAATGTGTTCAGTCTGCTTAGATAAAGAAGAAAGGAGACATTTTTTTCGAGGAACAATGGCACCTCTTTCGTTTTGGTAACTGATCCCTGGTCTGTGCCTATGCTAACGCCTTGCTATGTTGACAGCTCTAATAGTACTGTGTTTCAGAGCAGGTCCTTTATGGAAGGCTAGGCCATGAGAACTGGTGTGCATATTTAAATGTAAACAGATTTCAGACGGCTGTTCACAACAGGAGAGAGAAGAAGAGTCACAGTGATGGTTTCTATGTGTTATCCTACATGTCAGGTATCGACATCACAGAACACTGATACGTGGCTGTGCATTAGCTAGGGGTTTGTGTGTGTGTGTGTGTGTGTGTGTGTGTGTGTCTGTTTGATCAAGGTAAAGAGTGCATGTGTGATCTGCATTCTAAAACAGTTGGTGGGGAAGGAATGTACCAGAAGTTCATAAAGCATCACCATGTCATCTACAACTAGAATAAGATCTAATAAACATCTACAACTAGAATAAGATCTAATAAACATCTACAACTAGAATAAGATCTAATAAACATCTACAACTAGAATAAGATCTAATAAACATCTACAACTAGAATAAGATCTAATAAACATCTACAACTAGAATAAGATCTAATGAACATCTACAACTAGAATAAGATCTAATAAACATCTACAACTAGAATAAGATCTAATAAACATCTAATAAGCATCTGCAAAGTGCTCAGTATTAGAAGCCCACAAGCCCACATGCTGCTGACTGGCGGTTGTTCTAGTGTTGATATGTTGGCCTCTACAGAGGAGCGAGGGGGTACAGGGAGGAGACCTGTTGGCCCACCACATCTGTCCCCCTTCCAGTCACCTTCCACACTGTCAGGTAATTAGAGAGGGAGGGAGCTGGGGAGGGACTAGCCACCAGGAGAGAGGAACTAGTGAGGGGGAGGAGGGGAAGAGAGGGGAGAGGGGGGAGAGAGAAGAGAGAGAGAAGGAAGTGATATGAAACATTGAGCTGGGGAAGAGATGGGAGAGAGAGCAGAAGGGGGGGAAGCTAGGGGAGAGAGGTCATGAAGACAGGGGAGAATGGGGGGAGAGGACCCCCCTCCTGAGCTGGGTCACGTCCTTGAGACGTCTTCATCCTGGCCGTCCTCTCCTCCCAGGCTCCTCTCTGCTCTTTTCTCCTTCATCAGGACAGAAACGCTGGTGTCAGCACTGCTGGAGGGAGGCAGACAGCCCTCTTCTCATCCTCCTTCTCCTCCTCCTCCTCCTCTCATCCTCGCTTCCCCACCTCTCTTCCTCTAGTCTGCCGCCAAATCGACTTTATCAGTCTTTTCTTAGAATGCTCTCTCTCTCCATCTACCTCAGGGGTCAGATTGATGGTGGATATGGAGGGTGGATAAGGGGAAGGTGGAGGAGTGAGAAGGGTGGCAGGGGGTGTGAGGGTTGAAGGAGCGCCGCCACAACTTGAAGGCAGAGAGATAATTCTGAGGCGCCTCTGTTTAAGGTTAAAGCCTCATTTGCATTTCAAAAGCGTGGCCGCGATGTTGCCACCTCAGGGACAGCCAGGAGACAGCCAGCGGTGGCTCGGACCCACATGTCATTTAATGTCAGCGGGCGCTGGGGCATTGATGAAATTAATAGAGCGGACACGTGATTGATAACGCCGCTCACCGCTCGTCTGTCTGACACACTCTCTCTCTCTCTCTCTCTCTCTCTCTCTCTCTCTCTCTCTCTCTCCCTCTCTCTCTCTCCCTCTCTCTCTCTCTCTCTCTCTCTCCCTCTCTCTCTCTCTCGTCTGCTGCCTCTTGTCTTCCTGTCCCCCCCCAACCCTCCCACCACATCTGAATATCCTCCATCGCTAAACAACAACACAGCCTTTCTATGTAGTGAAAATATACCAACGGAATGCTAATATCTGGACTCCCAGGAAAGGTAGGCTATGCCCCATTGTTGAAGATGTCCCCCCACTCTGTTACAGCGTACCTCCAATTTAAAGACTCTCTACCCTGTAAGTCCATTTTCATAATGGATGGAACTCTCTGTTACCTGCAGCTTGGACCTTCTTGTCTTTGTGAGAATGATCCAGGGTGATCAGTTGGGTGGGATTGAGTAAAGAGATGTGTGGTAGGGTGGAGAGGAGGGAGGGGAGGAGAGAGAGGACGTCAGAGAGAATGGTATAGGGTGTAGGGGAGGGAGGCAGGGAAGGAGAGGGAGAAGAAGTCACAGAGACAAGTATAGGGTGGAGGGGAGGGAGGGAGGGAGGGAGGGAGGGAGGGAGGGAGGGAGGGAGGGAGGGAGGGAGGGAGGGAGGGAGGGAGGGAGGGAGGGAGGGAGGGAGGGAGAGGAAGTCACGGAGACACTGCTCTACTCTGCCTGTTACAGAAAGAGAGAAGATGGGGAGAGAGTTACAGAAAGAGAGAAGGTGGGGTGAGAGAGTTACAGAAAGAGAGAAGGTGGGGAGAGAGAGTTACAGAAAGAGAGAAGGTGGGGAGAGAGTTACAGAAAGAGAGAAGGTGGGGAGAGAGAGTTACAGAAAGAGAGAATGTGAGGAGAGAGAGTTACAGAAAGAGAGAAGGTGGGGAGAGTTACAGAAAGAGAGAAGGTGGGGAGAGAGTTACAGAAAAAGAGAAGGTGAGGAAAGAGAGTTACAGAAAGAGAGAGGGTGGGGGAGAGAGTTACAGAAAGAGAGAAGGTGGGGAGAGAGAGTTACAGAAAGAGAGAAAGTGGGAGAGAGAGTTACATAAAGAGAGAAGGTGGGGAGAGAGAGTTACAGAAAGAGAGAGGGTGGGTGAGAGAGTTACAGAAAGAGAGAAGGTGGGGAGAGAGTTACAGAAAGAGAGAAGGTGGGAGAGAGAGTTACATAAAGAGAGGTGGGGAGAGAGAGTTACAAAAAAAGAGAAGGTGGGGAGAGAGAGTTACATAAAGAGAGAAGGTGGGGAGAGAGAGTTACAGAAAGAGAGAAGGTGGGGAGAGAGAGTTACAGAAAGAGAGAATGTGAGGAGAGAGAGTTACAGAAAGAGAGAAGGTGGGGAGAATTACAGAAAGAGAGAAGGTGGGGAGAGAGTTACAGAAAAAGAGAAGGTGAGGAAAGAGAGTTACAGAAAGAGAGAGGGTGGGGGAGAGAGTTACAGAAAGAGAGAAGGTGGGGAGAGAGAGTTACATAAAGAGAGAAGGTGGGGAGAGAGAGTTACAGAAAGAGAGAAGGTGGGGAGAGAGAGTTACAGAAAGAGAGAATGTGAGGAGAGAGAGTTACAGAAAGAGAGAAGGTGGGGAGAATTACAGAAAGAGAGAAGGTGGGGAGAGAGTTACAGAAAAAGAGAAGGTGAGGAAAGAGAGTTACAGAAAGAGAGAGGGTGGGGGAGAGAGTTACAGAAAGAGAGAAGGTGGGGAGAGAGAGTTACATAAAGAGAGGTGGGGAGAGAGAGTTACAAAAAAAGAGAAGGTGGGGAGAGAGAGTTACATAAAGAGAGAAGGTGGGGAGAGAGAGTTACAGAAAGAGAGAGGGTGGGGGAGAGAGTTACAGAAAGAGAGAAGGTGGGGAGAGAGAGTTACAGAAAGAGAGAAAGTGGGAGAGAGAGTTACATAAAGAGAGAAGGTGGGGAGAGAGAGTTACAGAAAGAGAGAGGGTGGGCGAGAGAGTTACAGAAAGAGAGAAGGTTGGGAGAGAGAGTTACAGAAAGAGAGAAGGTGGGGAGAGAGAGTTACATAAAGAGAGAAGGTGGGGAGAGAGAGTTACATAAAGAGAGAAGGTGGGGAGAGAGAGTTACAGAAAGAGAGAGGGTGGGGGAGAGAGTTACAGAAAGAGAGAAGGTGGGGAGAGAGAGTTACAGAAAGAGAGAAAGTGGGAGAGAGAGTTACAGAAAGAGAGAGGGTGGGCGAGAGAGTTACAGAAAGAGAGAAGGTGGGGGGAGAGAGTTACAGAAAGAGAGAAGGTGGGAGAGAGAGTTACATAAAGAGAGGTGGGGAGAGAGAGTTACAAAAAAAGAGAAGGTGGGGAGAGAGAGTTACATAAAGAGAGAAGGTGGGGAGAGAGAGTTACAGAAAGAGAGAGGGTGGGGGAGAGAGTTACAGAAAGAGAGAAGGTGGGGAGAGAGAGTTACAGAAAGAGAGAGGGTGGGGGAGAGAGTTACAGAAAGAGAGAAGGTGGGGAGAGAGAGTTACAGAAAGAGAGAAAGTGGGAGAGAGAGTTACAGAAAGAGAGAAGGTTGGGAGAGAGAGTTACAGAAAGAGAGAAGGTGGGGAGAGAGAGTTACATAAAGAGAGAAGGTGGGGAGAGAGAGTTACATAAAGAGAGAAGGTGGGGAGAGAGAGTTACAGAAAGAGAGAGGGTGGGGGAGAGAGTTACAGAAAGAGAGAAGGTGGGGAGAGAGAGTTACAGAAAGAGAGAAAGTGGGAGAGAGAGTTACAGAAAGAGAGAGGGTGGGCGAGAGAGTTACAGAAAGAGAGAAGGTGGGGGGAGAGAGTTACAGAAAGAGAGAAGGTGGGAGAGAGAGTTACATAAAGAGAGGTGGGGAGAGAGAGTTACAAAAAAAGAGAAGGTGGGGAGAGAGAGTTACAGAAAGAGAGAAGGTGGGGAGAGAGAGTTACAGAATGAGAGAAAGTGGGAGAGAGAGTTACATAAAGAGAGAAGGTGGGGAGAGAGAGTTACAGAAAGAGAGAGGGTGGGCGAGAGAGTTACAGAAAGAGAGAAGGTTGGGAGAGAGAGTTACAGAAAGAGAGAAGGTGGGGAGAGAGAGTTACATAAAGAGAGAAGGTGGGGAGAGAGAGTTACAAAAAAAGAGAAGGTGGGGAGAGAGAGTTACATAAAGAGAGAAGGTGGGGAGAGAGAGTTACAGAAGAGAGAAGGTGGGGAGAGAGTTACAGAAAGAGATAATGTGAGGAGAGAGAGTTACAGAAAGAGAGAAGGTGTGGAGAGAGAGTTACAGAAAGAGAGAAGGTGGGGAGAGAGTTACAGAAAGAGAGAAGGTGGGGACAGAGAGTTACAGAAAGAGAGAAGGTGGGGAGAGAGAGTTACAGAAGAGAGAAGGTGGGGAGAGAGTTACAGAAAGAGATAATGTGAGGAGAGAGAGTTACAGAAAGAGAGAGGGTGGAGAGAGAGTTACAGAAAGAGGGAAGGTGGGGAGAGAGAGTTACAGAAAGAGAGAAGGTGGGCAGAGAGTTACAGAAAGAGAGAAGGTGGGGAGAGAGAGTTACAGAAAGAGAGAAGGTGGGAAAGAGAGAGTTACAGAAAGAGAGAAGGTGAGGAGAGAGAGTTACAGAAAGAGAGAAGGTGTGGAGAGAGAGTTACAGAAAGAGAGAAGGTGGGGAGAGAGTTACAGAAAGAGAGAAGGTGGGGACAGAGAGTTACAGAAAGAGAGAATATGGGGAGAGAGAGTTACAGAAAGAGAGAAGGTGGGGAGGGAGAGTTACAGAAACAGAGAAGGTGGGGAGAGAGAGTTACAGAAAGAGAGAAGGTGGGGGAGAGAGTTACAGAATTAGAGAAGCTGGGAGGAGAGAGAGTTACAGAAAGTGAGAGGGTGGAGAGAGTTACAGAAAGAGAGAAGGTGGGGAGAGAGTTACAGAAAGAGAGAAGGTGGGCAGAGAGTTACAGAAAGAGAGAAGGTGGGGAGAGAGAGTTACAGAAAGAGAGAAGATGGGGAGAGAGAGTTACAGAAAGAGAGAAGGTGGGCAGAGAGTTACAGAAAGAGAGAAGGTGGGGAGAGAGAGTTACAGAAAGAGAGAAGGTGGGAAAGAGAGAGTTACAGAAAGAGAAAAGGTGAGGAGGGAGAGTTACAGAAAGAGAGAAGGTGGGGAGAGAGAGTTACAGGAAGAGAGAAGGTGTGGAGAGAGAGTCACAGAAAGAGAGAAGGTGGGAAGAGAGAGTTACAGAAAGAGTAAAGGTGGGAGAGAGAGTTACAGAAAGAGAGAAGGTGGGGAGAGAGTTACAGAAAGAGAGAAGGTGGGGAGAGAGAGTTACAGAAAGAGAGAAGGTGGGGAGAGAGTTACAGAAAGAGATAATGTGAGGAGAGAGAGTTACAGAAAGAGAGAGGGTGGAGAGAGAGTTACAGAAAGAGGGAAGGTGGGGAGAGAGAGTTACAGAAAAAGAGAAGGTGGGGAGAGAGCGTTACAGAAAGAGAGAAGGTGGGGAGAGAGAGTTACAGAAAGAGAGAAGGTGGGGAGAGAGTTACAGAAAGAGAGAAGGTGAGGAGAGAGAGTTACAGAAAGAGAGAAGGTGTGGAGAGAGAGTTACAGAAAGAGAGAAGGTGGGGAGAGAGTTACAGAAAGAGAGAAGGTGGGGACAGAGAGTTACAGAAAGAGAGAATATGGGGAGAGAGAGTTACAGAAAGAGAGAAGGTGGGGAGGGAGAGTTACAGAAACAGAGAAGGTGGGGAGAGAGAGTTACAGAAAGAGAGAAGGTGGGGGAGAGAGTTACAGAATTAGAGAAGCTGGGAGGAGAGAGAGTTACAGAAAGTGAGAGGGTGGAGAGAGAGTTACAGAAAGAGAGAAGGTGGGGAGAGAGTTACAGAAAGAGAGAAGGTGGGCAGAGAGTTACAGAAAGAGAGAAGGTGGGGAGAGAGAGTTACAGAAAGAGAGAAGATGGGGAGAGAGAGTTACAGAAAGAGAGAAGGTGGGCAGAGAGTTACAGAAAGAGAGAAGGTGGGGAGAGAGAGTTACAGAAAGAGAGAAGGTGGGAAAGAGAGAGTTACAGAAAGAGAAAAGGTGAGGAGGGAGAGTTACAGAAAGAGAGAAGGTGGGGAGAGAGAGTTACAGAAAGAGAGAAGGTGTGGAGAGAGAGTCACAGAAAGAGAGAAGGTGGGAAGAGAGAGTTACAGAAAGAGTAAAGGTGGGAGAGAGAGTTACAGAAAGAGAGAAGGTGGGGAGAGAGTTACAGAAAGAGAGAAGGTGGGGAGAGAGAGTTACAGAAAGAGAGAAGGTGGGGAGAGAGACTTACAGAAAGAGTAAAGGTGGGAGAGAGAGTTACAGAAAGAGAGAAGGTGGGGAGAGAGAGTTACAGAAAGAGAGAAGGTGGGGAGAGAGAGTTACAGAAAGAGAGAAGGTGTGGAGAGAGAGTTACAGAAAGAGAGAGAATATCTTCCTCTTTTCTTTGCATCTGTTGATGACACTTTTTTCCTGTGATGTTCCATTTTCCATGTTTCTGATTCCACATTACTTGTACCTGAAATAAGGAGTCATTATCTGCTGCCTAGAAGCTGCATGATCACAAAGCTTTGACCTTGGTGACGACACAATCCCCAATCCTTACCAAACTATGAAACGTCTCTGTCAGGCAATGCAGTAGTGAGATAAGGAAAAGTGAGGAACAACAGTGACAGTGTTTTGAAAGGGGAAGAAAAAAGAAATGCTTCAATTCTAGTCTGAGGCCATTTTACTGTAGCAGTACCTGCTTTGGATATAATCCTTTTGTAGAGGATTATTTACACACACACACACACACACACACACACAAACATACACACACACACACACACACACACACACACATGAACGTTTGTTTGACTTAGTCAGGGTTGTCTTTCTCTCTACTGTCTCCAGACAGACAGTAAGTGGAGGTGGAGGAGGTCAGGCCTGATTGATAAATAGACTGTGTCACTGGGGAACACAAGACAATGCAGAGGCAGGTTGAAGCGGAGCCAGTCCTTAACACACTTGGCAGTGTGGGAATGCTGGACTGTCTCTGGTGAGGAGGTATGTATAGGACCAGGAACACCTCCCTGTTGAAGCCTGTTACTCCCCTTCTCTCCTCAATGAGATAGATAGTGATGTGATGTGGACACCCTGGGTGCTGGTCTTGTGGGGAGAGTTAGAGGGGGTGTCAGATACAGAGGAGGCTGGAAGGGGAGGTGTTAGGCCGGGGTACGGAGGAGTACGTTAGCTGCACTAATTGAGCTACTGATTTGGGGGCCATCATGGGGCCATCGGTCACAGGGTCTACCTCAGCTCAACACACATTAGTCCCTCACCAGCTCACTTAGGATGGTAGAGTACAGAGGAGGAGTAAAGAGGGAGAGAGAGAGAGTGAGAGAGAGAGATGAGGAAAAACTAAAGAGAGAGAGTGAGGGGTGGAGAGAGGGGAGAGAAACAGAGAGAAGGGTGGAGAGAGAGGGGAGAGCGAGGAGAGAAACAGAGAGAAGGGTGGAGAGAGAGGGGAGAGAGGGGAGAGAAACAGAGAAGGGTGGAGAGAGGGGGGGAGAGAGAGGAGAGAAACTGAGAGAGGGGTGGAGAGAGAGGAGAGAAACAGAGAGAAGGGTGGAGAAAGAGGGGAGAGAGAGGGGAGAAACAGAGAGAAGGGTGGAGAGGGGAGAGAGAGGAGAGAAACAGAGAGAGGGGGAGAGAGAGGAGAGAAACTGAGAGAAGGGTGGAGAGAGGAGCGAAACAGAGAGAAGGGTGGAGAGAGAGGGGGAGAGAGAGGAGAGAAACAGAGAGAAGGGTGGAGAGAGAGGAGAGAAACCGAGAGAAGGGTGGAGAGAGAGGGGGAGAGAGAGGAGAGAAACAGAGAGAAGGGTGGAGAGGGGAGAGAGAGGAGAGAAACAGAGAGAGGGGGAGAGAGAGGAGAGAAACTGAGAGAAGGGTGGAGAGAGGAGCGAAACAGAGAGAAGGGTGGAGAGAGAGGGGGAGAGAGAGGAGAGAAACAGAGAGAAGGGTGGAGAGAGAGGAGAGAAACCGAGAGAGGGTAGAGAGAGGAGAGAAACAGAGAGAGGAGGGTGGAGAGAGAGGGGGAGAGAGAGGAGAGAAACAGAGAGAAGGGTGGAGAGAGAGGAGAGAAACAGAGAGAGAAGGGTGGAGAGAGAGGGGAGAGAAACAGAGAAGGATGGGAGAGAGAGGAGAGAAACAGAGAGAGAAGGGTGGAGAGAGAGGAGAGAAACAGAGGGAGAAGGGTGGAGAGAGAGGAGAGAAACAGAGAGAGAAGGGTGGAGAGAGAGGGGAGAGAAACAGAGAAGGATGGGAGAGAGAGGAGAGAAACAGAGAGAGAATGGTGGAGAGAGAGGAGAGAAACAGAGAGAGAAGGGTGGAGAGAGAGGAGAGAAACAGAGGGAGAAGGGTGGAGAGAGAGGAGAGAAACAGAGAAAGAAGGGTGGAGAGAGAGGGGAGAGAAACAGAAAGAGAAGGGTGGAGAGAGAGGAGAGAAACAGAGGGAGAAGGGTGGAGAGAGAGGAGAGAAACAGAGAGAGACGGGTGGAGAGAGGAGAGAAACAGAGAAGGATGGGAGAGAGAGAAGAGAAACAGAGAGAGAAGGGTGGAGAGAGAGGAGAGAAACAGAGTGAAGGATGGAGAGAGAGGAGAGAAACAGAGAAGGATGGGAGAGAGAGGAGAGAAACAGAGAGAAGGATGGAGAGAGAGGAGAGAAACAGAGAGAGAAGGGTGAGAGAGAGGAGAGAAACAGAGGGAGAAGGGTGGAGAGAGAGGAGAGAAACAGAGAGAGAAGGGTGGAGAGAGAGTGGAGAGAAACAGAGAAGGATGGGAGAGAGAGGAGAGAAACAGAGAGAGAATGGTGGAGAGAGAGGAGAGAAACAGAGGGAGAAGGGTGGAGAGAGAGGAGAGAAACAGAGAGAGAAGGGTGGAGAGAGAGGGGAGAGAAACAGAAAGAGAAAGGTGGAGAGAGAGGAGAGAAACAGAGGGAGAAGGTTGGAGAGAGAGGAGAGAAACAGAGAGAGAAGGGTGGAGAGAGAGGGGAGAGAAACAGAGGGAGAAGGGTGGAGAGAGAGGAGAGAAACAGAAAGAGAAGGGTGGAGAGAGAGGGGAGAGAAACAGAAAGAGAAGGGTGGAGAGAGAGGAGAGAAACCGAGGGAGAAGGTTGGAGAGAGAGGAGAGAAACAGAGAGAGAAGGGTGGAGAGAGAGGGGAGAGAAACAGAGAGAGAAGGGTGGAGAGAGGAGAGAAACAGAGAGAGAATGGTGGAGAGAGAGGGGAGAGAAACAGAGAGAGAAGGGTGGAGAGAGAGGAGAGAAACAGAGAGAGAAGGGTGGAGAGAGAGGGGAGAGAAACAGAGAGAGAAGGGTGGAGCGAGAGGAGAGAAACCGAGAGAGAAGGGTGGAGAGAGAGTGGAGAGAAACAGAGAGAGAAGGGTGGAGAGAGAGGAGAGAAACAGAGGGAGAAGGGTGGAGAGAAAGGAGAGAAACAGAGAGAGAAGGGTGGAGAGAGAGGGGAGAGAAACAGAGGGAGAAGGGTGGATAGAGAGGAGAGATACAGAGAGAGACGGGTGGAGAGAGGAGAGAAACAGAGAAGGATGGGAGAGAGAGGAGAGAAACAGAGAGAGAAGGGTGGAGAGAGGAGAGAAACATAGTTAAGGATGGAGAGAGAGGAGAGAAACAGAGAAGGATGGGAGAGAGAGGAGAGAAACAGAGAGAAGGATGGAGAGAGAGGAGAGAAACAGAGAGAGAAGGGTGAGAGAGAGGAGAGAAACAGAGAGAAGGATGGAGAGAGAGGAGAGAAACAGAGAGGTGGTAGATGGAAAGAGATAGAGAAAAGACACTCTTTTTCCTGCAGGCAGGGCATGGAGGGAGAGTGAGAGATATCCGTTTGTCCTGAAATGACCTGATAATGATGTTCTTGTCAGTCATAATCTCCTAGTGGTGTTCCGGGGGGTGGGAGAGGGAGGGTAGCAATGGTGTCGTCCGCAGCAGTGGACTCCTGTATGGACAGAGAGCCAAGCTCAGATCCAGCCAGCCAGCACTCAATTCATTCCTCACAGTCATTTCCAATACAGTTAATAATAAGAGCACATTATTTTTCCAGCAGCCCATCTAAAGCAGCACTCACATAAAAGATGAAATGAGAGGTAGACGAAAGGGTATCTCATTCCTCCTCTTCTCTCCTCCCCTCCCTCCTTTCTCCCTCGTTCACTCATTTACATCGCCCATTATCCGTGTATATTGAAAGCAACAGAGATGAAGGGAGAGGAGAAAAAACAACTCAAAGAGAGAAAAAAATAACATAAAAAAAGACAGAAAGGCGAACGAACGTTTGAATCAATTACATCCTAAAGAATCTTTCATTTGCATCGGTATCTGTTCAGAACCCGAACAAACGCCAGATGCCTTTGTGTCCAGTTATTTATAGCGTTTTTTACTCATAATTGTGCAGGAAATGTCTAATTTGCATAGAGTGATTATTGTTGATTGTTTATCTGGCCGTCAGGACGTTTCAATATTCTAAGGCTGACAGGTTGTCAAGTACTTAAAACTAATTTATTTGGTGGAAATTTGCATGTAATTTGTCGGTAATGAGGGGGATGTCTGTCTGCCTGCGTCCGTGGATCAGAGCCCAAACAGCAATGCTGCGGGGAACAGGGGGAGTCTGACTGGCATTCCTCCACTCTAGAGACAGCTAACTAAGGCCTCCATCCTCACTAACTACCACAGTACTGAGGGGATGCTAACGCTAGCTAGCACTATAAAGACTGCTCGGCTTCATCTTCACTCAGTAACTACTGGGGGACATGCTAATGCTAGCTAGCACTCTGACGACAGCTAGGCCCCATCCTCAGTCACCAGGCTACTAATGTGTGGGTATGCTAATGATAGCTAGCACTCTGACGACAGCTAGGCCCCATCCTCAGTAAACAGGCTACTAATGTGTGGGTATGCTAATGCTAGCTAGCACTCTGACGACAGCTAGGCCCCATCCTCAGTAACCAGTGTGGGTAGGCTAACGCTAGCTAACTAGCGCCAGACCTACCAGGTCTACGAGGGTTTGAATTGAATCTACAGTAAATCTCACCAGTCTACCTGTGAACATGTAGAAAACCAGAGGGAGTCTTTTATTAAGGTGAACAGATACAAAACACAACAACAAAACACACATGTTGGTGTCATTGTTAATCAAATCTGTGCGTTAGCATACTCTTTCCGTTCCTTCCCAGACATGGCTCTGATTGTCTCCTAAACGAACAAGGAAGTAGAGAGGAGAGTTTGTGTCCCCCTTTGAAAGTGTGACTAATTGTGTTTTATGAACAAACAGAACAGAGAGCAGATGACGGCCGTGTTTGGCGTTTGGTGGCGGCGTGGACGGGAGCGGTCGCTCCCACTGGGCTTTGCTGCTGTTTGTTGTTGGTAACTGTACTGCCTTTCATTATCTCTCCTCCACTCATCTTTCATCTGTTAACGTGCCGGGCTAGCCACGTTAATGAGCAAACACAGCTGGAGAGGACCTGGAACACGTGGCTTGAACTTTTGGTATTATGTGTTTGATTTGATCAAATCCCATCCAATCCATTCACCTGTTGTAAGAAGGGGAAATAGTTTGAGAAAACAGAAATTGAGAAGATTGAATTTGACAGAAATGTGCCCGAGCGATGATGTGGGATGTGAACTTGAGTTCTTACTGCAGTGTATGAAACTTTGAGGGAGCTTTAAAACATTCAGTGTGTTCTACCTGCAGCACAAGGTCGTCTTCAAAGGAGAAATGAACTCTACACCGACCGACCGACTGCCGGACTGACTGACTGCATGGGAAAATGTAGCACAGCAGCTCAACTCTAACACTCCATCACAGTACAGCTGCGTGTGACCAGCTCAAAGTCACAGTCTGAACTCCAAGGTTAAACGCTCGCTGCTGTATTTTCTCTCTTAAATATATATCTGTCCCTGAGACCCAGTCCTGAGCTACACTACCTGTGACTGTGAGCCACTTAGTGTGTGTGCGTGTGTGTGTGTGTGTGTGTGTGTGTGTGTGTGTGTGTGTGTGTGTGTGTGTGTGTGTGTGTGTGTGTCTGCCTGCCTGCCTGCCTGCCTGCCTGCGTGCATGCGTGCGTGTGTGTGACTTTTATAGGGTGAGTGAGGATAATCGGCCCCTGTGCGCAGAAATAAAATGGCGGGTCAGAGTTTTAAAGAGAAGCAATGTGTTTCCATCCCTGGTTAATAGTGATGAAGAGGGTCCTTGTGACACAACCTGAGAACTTTAAAAGACCTTAGAGGAGGCCGCCATCACTGTCCTAATGCCTGCCTTCCTCGCTGACCGTCTGCCTCTCTGCCTCTCTGCCTGTCTCTCTGGCTGCCTGCCTCTCTGCCTCTCTGCCTGTCTCTCTGGCTGTCTGCCTCTCTGCCTCTCTGCCTGTCTCTCTGGCTGCCTGCCTTCCTGCCCCTTGATGTTGATGGGAACCACAGCGTCGAGATATTTCAGAGTGAGAGCATGTCTCTCTAAGCCTGCAATCCTCTCCTCTGGGTTTTGCTCTGGTAGAGTGTAACCTTGGTGTGTGTGTGTGTGTGTGTGTGTGTGTGTGTGTGTGTGTGTGTGTGTGCATGCGTGGGTGCGTGCATGCGTGCGTGCGTGAGATATTTACAGTACTGTACTACCACAGTCTTGAATGTGCCACTGTTTAAATGATAGTTTAGTTTGGCCAGTTTAGTTTGACAATAGATCAGACACAACCAGAGCTCACACTGGTGAAGACATCATCAGGTTCCTGTTTTATACTGTAATGCTGCGCCCAAATGATGCTGAATGATATAATACCATATGGCTACAGGGACTCAATACATCACTCATACTGTATCAAGATACATGGCTGTGAAACAGAAGGTAAGGCTATACACACTGAATTACAACATCATTTATCAGCAACCACAGTTTATAGGTCGGAGAAACTCAAATCTGCTATAGTTTTATATCAGAAAAAAAGTTTAGCTTGAGTTTCTCTTGTTATGTTTGTCGAGGTGTCTGTCGGCCTACCCCCCCCCCACCTGTCTCTCTCTCTCTCTATGTGTATCTCCCCATCTCTCTCTTTCTCTGTCTGTCTGTCTGTCTGTCTGTCTGTCTGTCTGTCTGTCTGTCTGTCTGTCTGTCTGTCTGTCTGTCTGTCTGTCTGTCTGTCTGTCTGTCTGTCTGTCTGTCTGTCTGTCTGTCTGTCTGTCTGTCGGTGTCTCTGTCTCTGTCTCTGTCTCTGTCTCTGTCTCTGTCTCTGTCTCTGTCTCTGTCTCTGTCTCTCTCAATTCAATTCAAGGGGCTTTATTGGCATGGGAAACATGTGTTAACATTGCCAAAACAAGTGAGGTAGATAATATATAAATCTCTCTCTCTCTTTCTCACTATGTGTCTCTGAGAACAGAGATCTGGCTGGCTGCGGCTGAAATAACCCACAGTAGTGGCTTTGCTTTGCTGCTAATCTTGTCATAAGAAGGTGTGGCCTGTGGAGGAGAGCTCTTCGCCTGTGATATCCTAATTTATACATCAAAGATTTCATCATTAGGATTTGTGCGTCTAGCCCCAGTTTTCAAGGGAAATTATAACATCTTCTCGGCACACTGTAATTTGAGCAGACTTTTTCTGTCACACAAATCTCACTGGACTTGATGTTTATGCATTTGAAGATAACTAGCATCATTAGCTTGTTTCTGCATGAGATAGACAAGAGCAGAACTGTGACTTTGGTGTGTTGTGGCATGATGATATCCTTTATGGAGTTTGGCATTTCAAATGTGAAGGGATCTTTTGAGGCGGATCCAACTTGCCTCATGACAGCGTCTGTGGTGGTTCTTTTACCTGAGGATTTATATAGATGTATATGTGTAACCATGGGAATGGGTCACACTGTAATCTGCTGACAAGTGGAGCTTGGATTATACTGAGAGGGAAGTGTATGTGTGTGTGTGTTTGGTTTTACTGGAAAAATGCTATTTTAGGCTTAGGGGTTAGGGTTACAACTAGGGTTTAGGGTTAGGGTTAGATTCAGGGTTAAGGTTATGTTTAAAATTGTTTGGTCCCCACAAGGATAGTAAAAGAGAGAAAGAGAGAAAGACATCCCTGACTAAATTAAACAAATGTTCATATGTGTGTGTGTGTGTGTGTGTGTGTGTGTGTGTGTGTGTGTGTGTGTGTGTGTGTGTGTGTGTGTGTGTGTGTGTGTGTGTGTGTGTGAGTGTGTGTGTGTGTGTGTGTGTGTGTGTGTGTGTGTGTGTGTGTGTGTGTGTGTGTGTGTGTGTGTGTGTGTGTGTGTGTGTGTGTGTGTGTGTGTGTGTGTGTGTGTGTGCGGGTGTGTGTGTGTGTGTGTAAATAATCCTCTACAAAAGGATTATATCCAAAGCAGGTACTGCTACAGTTAAATGGCTTCAGACTAGAATTGAAGCATTTCTTTTTTCTTCCCCTTTCAAAACACTGTCACTGTTTTTCCTCAATTTTCCTTATCTCACTACTGCATTGCCTGACAGAGACGTTTCATAGTTTGGTAAGGATTGGGGATTGTGTCGTCACCAAGGTCAAAGCTTTGTGATCATGCAGCTTCTAGGCAGCAGATAGTGACTCCTTATTTCAGACTGATTCAAAACATTGATTCTGGTACAAGTAATGTGGAATCAGAAACATGGAAAATGGATCATCACAGGAAAAAAGTGTCATCAACAGATGCAAAGAAAAGAGGAAGATATTCTCTCTCTTTCTGTAACTCTCCCCCTACCTTCTCCCTTTCTGTAACTCTCTCTCCCCACCTTCTCTCTTTCTGTAACTCTCTCTCCCACCTTTACTCTTTCTGTAAGTCTCTCTCCCCACCTTCTCTCTTTCTGTAACTCTCTCTCCCCACCTTCTCTCTTTCTGTAACTCTCTCTCCCCACCTTCTCTCTTTCTGTAACTCTCTCTCCCCACCTTCTCTCTTTCTGTAACTCTCTCCCCACCTTCGCTCTTTCTGTAACTCTCTCTCTCCACCTTCTCTCTTTCTGTAACTCTCTCTCCCCACCTTCTCTCTTTCTGTAACTCTCTCCCCACCGTCTCTCTTTCTGTAACTCTCTCTCCTCACCTTATCTCTTTCTGTAACTCTCTCTCCTCACCTTCTCTCTTTCTGTAACTCTCTCTCCTCACCTTCTCTCTTTCTGTAAATCTCTCTCCTCACAGTCTCTCTTTCTGTAACTCTCTCTACCCACCTGCGCTCTTTCTGTAACTCTCTCCCCACCTTCTCTCTTTCTGTAACTCTCTGCCCACCTTCTCTCTTTCTGTAACTCTCTCTCCCACCCCCTCTCTTTCTGTAACTCTCTCCCCACCTTCTCTCTTTCTGTAACTCTCTCCCTACCTTCTCTCTTTCTGTTACTCTCTCCCCACCTTCTCTCTTTCTGTAACTCTCTCTCCCACCTTCTCTCTTTCTGTAACTCTTTCGCCCACCTTCTCTCTTTCTGTATATCTCTCTCCCCACCTTATCTCTTACTGTAACTCTCTCTCCTCACATTCTCTCTTTCTGTAACTCTCTCTCCTCACCTTCTCTCTTTCTGTAACTCTCTCCCCACCGTCTCTCTTTCTGTAACTATCTCTCCCCACCTTCTCTCTTTCTGTTACTCTCTCCCCACCTTCTCTCTTTCTGTAACTCTCTCTCCCACCTTCTCTCTTTCTGTAACTCTTTCGCCCACCTTCTCTCTTTCTGTATATCTCTCTCCCCACCTTATCTCTTACTGTAACTCTCTCTCCTCACATTCTCTCTTCCTGTAACTCTCTCTCCTCACCTTCTCTCTTTCTGTAACTCTCTCCCCACCGTCTCTCTTTCTGTAACTATCTCTCCCCACCTTCTCTCTTTCTGTAACTCTCTCCCCACCGTCTCTCTTTCTGTAACTCTCTCTCCCACCTTCTCTCTTTCTGTAACTCTTTCGCCCACCTTCTCTCTTTCTGTAACTCTCTCTCCCCACCTTCTCTATTTCTGTAACTCTCTCTCCCACCTACTCTCTTTCTGTAACTCTCTCTCCCCACCTTCTCTCTTTCTGTAACTCTCTCTCTCCCACCTTCTCTCTTTCTGTAACTCTCTCTCCCCACCTTCTCTCTTTCTGTAACTCTCTCTCTCCCACCTTCTCTCTTTCTGTAACTCTCTCTCCCACCTTCTCTCTTTCTGTAACTCTCTCGCCCACCTTCTCTCTTTCTGTAACTCTCTCCCCACCGTCTCTCTTTCTGTAACTCTCTCGCCCACCGTTTCTCTTTCTGTAACTCTCTCCACACCTTCTCTCTTTCTGTAACTCTCTCTCCCCACCTTCTCTCTTTCTGTAACTCTCTCTCCTCACCTTCTCTCTTTCTTTAACTCTCTCTCCCCACCTTCTCTCTTTCTGTAACAATCTCTCCCCACCTTCTCTCTTTCTGTGACTCTCTCTCCCCACCTTCTCTCTTTCTGTAATTCTCTCTCCCCACCTTCTATCTTTCTGTAACTCTCTCTCCCCACCTTCTCTCTTTCTGTAACTCTCTCTTCCCACCTTCTCTCTTTCTGTAACTCTCTGCCCACCTTCTCTCTTTCTGTAACTCTCTCTCCCCACCTTCTCTCTTTCTGTAACTCTCTCCCCACCGTCTCTCTTTCTGTAACTCTCTCTCCTCACCTTATCTCTTTCTGTAACTCTCTCTCCTCACCTTCTCTCTTTCTGTAACTCTCTCTCCTCACCTTCTCTCTTTCTGTAAATCTCTCTCCTCACAGTCTCTCTTTCTGTAACTCTCTCTACCCACCTGCGCTCTTTCTGTAACTCTCTCCCCACCTTCTCTCTTTCTGTAACTCTCTGCCCACCTTCTCTCTTTCTGTAACTCTCTCTCCCACCCCCTCTCTTTCTGTAACTCTCTCCCCACCTTCTCTCTTTCTGTAACTCTCTCCCTACCTTCTCTCTTTCTGTTACTCTCTCCCCACCTTCTCTCTTTCTGTAACTCTCTCTCCCACCTTCTCTCTTTCTGTAACTCTTTCGCCCACCTTCTCTCTTTCTGTATATCTCTCTCCCCACCTTATCTCTTACTGTAACTCTCTCTCCTCACATTCTCTCTTTCTGTAACTCTCTCTCCTCACCTTCTCTCTTTCTGTAACTCTCTCCCCACCGTCTCTCTTTCTGTAACTATCTCTCCCCACCTTCTCTCTTTCTGTAACTCTCTCCCCACCGTCTCTCTTTCTGTAACTCTCTCTCCCACCTTCTCTCTTTCTGTAACTCTTTCGCCCACCTTCTCTCTTTCTGTAACTCTCTCTCCCCACCTTCTCTCTTTCTGTAACTCTCTCTCCCCATCTTCTCTCTTTCTGTAACTCTCTCTCCTCACCTTCTCTCTTTCTGTAACTCTCTCTCTCCCACCTTCTCTCTTTCTGTAACTCTCTCTCCACACCTTCTCTCTTTCTGTAACTCTCTCTCCCCACCTTCTCTATTTCTGTAACTCTCTCTCCCACCTTCTCTCTTTCTGTAACTCTCTCTCCCCACCTTCTCTCTTTCTGTAACTCTCTCTCTCCCACCTTCTCTCTTTCTGTAACTCTCTCTCCCCACCTTCTCTCTTTCTGTAACTCTCTCTCTCCCACCTTCTCTCTTTCTGTAACTCTCTCTCCCACCTTCTCTCTTTCTGTAACTCTCTCGCCCACCTTCTCTCTTTCTGTAACTCTCTCCCCACCGTCTCTCTTTCTGTAACTCTCTCGCCCACCGTTTCTCTTTCTGTAACTCTCTCCACACCTTCTCTCTTTCTGTAACTCTCTCTCCCCACCTTCTCTCTTTCTGTAACTCTCTCTCCTCACCTTCTCTCTTTCTGTAACTCTCTCTCCCCACCTTCTCTCTTTCTGTAACAATCTCTCCCCACCTTCTCTCTTTCTGTGACTCTCTCTCCCCACCTTCTCTCTTTCTGTAATTCTCTCTTCCCACCTTCTATCTTTCTGTAACTCTCTCTCCCCACCTTCTCTCTTTCTGTAACTCTCTCTTCCCACCTTCTCTCTTTCTGTAACTCTCTCTCCCCACCTTCTCTATTTCTGTAACTCTCTCTCTCCCACCTTCTCTCTTTCTGTAACTCTCTCTCCCACCTTCTCTCTTTCTGTAAATCTCTCGCCCACCTTCTCTCTTTCTGTAACTCTCTCCCCACCGTCTCTCTTTCTGTAACTCTCTCGCCCACCGTTTCTCTTTCTGTAACTCTCTCCACACCTTCTCTCTTTCTGTAACTCTCTCTCCCCACCTTCTCTCTTTCTGTAACTCTCTCTCCCCACCTTCTCTCTTTCTGTAACACTCTCCTCACCGTCTCACTTTCTGTAACTCTCTCTCCTCACCTTCTCTCTTTCTGTAACTCTCTCTCCTCACCTTCTCTCTTTCTGTAACTCTCTCTCCTCACCTTCTCTCTTTCTGTAACTCTCTCTCCTCACCGTCTCTCTTTCTGTAATTCTCTCTACCCACCTTCGCTCTTTCTGTAACTCTCTCCCCACCTTCTCTTTTTCTGTAACTCTCTGCCCACCTTCTCTCTTTCTGTAACTCTCTCTCCCACCCTCTCTCTTTCTGTAACTCTCTCCCCACCTTCTCTCTTTCTTTAACTCTCTCCCCACATTCTCTCTTTCTGTTACTCTCTACCCACCTTCGCTCTTTCTGTAACTCTCTCTCCCACCTTCTCTCTTTCTGTAACTCTCTCTCCCCACCTTCTCTCTTACTGTAACTCTCTCTCCTCACCTTCTCTCTTTCTGTAACTCTCTCTCCTCACCGTTTCTCTTTCTGTAACTCTCTCCCCACCGTCTCTCTTTCTGTAACTCTCTCTCCCCACCTTCTCTCTTTCTGTAACTCTCTCTCCCCACCTTCTCTCTTTCTGTAACTCTCTCCCCACCTTCTCTCTTTCTGTAACTCTCTCTCCCACCTTCTCTCTTTCTGTAACTCTCTCTCCCACCTTCTCTCTTTCTGTAACTCTCTCTCCCCACCTTCTCTCTTTCTGTAACTCTCTCGCCCACCTTCTCTCTTTCTGTAACTCTCTCCCCACCGTCTCTCTTTCTGTAACTCTCTCGCCCACCGTTTCTCTTTCTGTAACTCTCTCCACACCTTCTCTCTTTCTGTAACTCTCTCTCCCCACCTTCTCTCTTTCTGTAACTCTCTCCCCACCGTCTCACTTTCTGTAACTCTCTCTCCTCACCTTCTCTCTTTCTGTAACTCTCTCTCCTCACCTTCTCTCTTTCTGTAACTCTCTCTCCTCACCGTCTCTCTTTCTGTAATTCTCTCTACCCACCTTCGCTCTTTCTGTAACTCTCTCCCCACCTTCTCTTTTTCTGTAACTCTCTGCCCACCGTCTCTCTTTCTGTAACTATCTCTCCCCACCTTCTCTCTTTCTGTAACTCTCTCCCCACCGTCTCTCTTTCTGTAACTCTCTCTCCCACCTTCTCTCTTTCTGTAACTCTTTCGCCCACCTTCTCTCTTTCTGTAACTCTCTCTCCCCACCTTCTCTCTTTCTGTAACTATCTCTCCCCATCTTCTCTCTTTCTGTAACTCTCTCTCCTCACCTTCTCTCTTTCTGTAACTCTCTCTCTCCCACCTTCTCTCTTTCTGTAACTCTCTCTCCACACCTTCTCTCTTTCTGTAACTCTCTCTCCCCACCTTCTCTATTTCTGTAACTCTCTCTCCCACCTTCTCTCTTTCTGTAACTCTCTCTCCCCACCTTCTCTCTTTCTGTAACTCTCTCTCTCCCACCTTCTCTCTTTCTGTAACTCTCTCTCCCCACCTTCTCTCTTTCTGTAACTCTCTCTCTCCCACCTTCTCTCTTTCTGTAACTCTCTCTCCCACCTTCTCTATTTCTGTAACTCTCTCTCCCACCTTCTCTCTTTCTGTAACTCTCTCTCCCCACCTTCTCTCTTTCTGTAACTCTCTCTCTCCCACCTTCTCTCTTTCTGTAACTCTCTCTCCCCACCTTCTCTCTTTCTGTAACTCTCTCTCTCCCACCTTCTCTCTTTCTGTAACTCTCTCTACCCACCTTCGCTCTTTCTGTAACTCTCTCCCCACCTTCTCTTTTTCTGTAACTCTCTGCCCACCGTCTCTCTTTCTGTAACTATCTCTCCCCACCTTCTCTCTTTCTGTAACTCTCTCCCCACCGTCTCTCTTTCTGTAACTCTCTCTCCCACCTTCTCTCTTTCTGTAACTCTTTCGCCCACCTTCTCTCTTTCTGTAACTCTCTCTCCCCACCTTCTCTCTTTCTGTAACTATCTCTCCCCATCTTCTCTCTTTCTGTAACTCTCTCTCCTCACCTTCTCTCTTTCTGTAACTCTCTCTCTCCCACCTTCTCTCTTTCTGTAACTCTCTCTCCACACCTTCTCTCTTTCTGTAACTCTCTCTCCCCACCTTCTCTATTTCTGTAACTCTCTCTCCCACCTTCTCTCTTTCTGTAACTCTCTCTCCCCACCTTCTCTCTTTCTGTAACTCTCTCTCTCCCACCTTCTCTCTTTCTGTAACTCTCTCTCCCCACCTTCTCTCTTTCTGTAACTCTCTCTCTCCCACCTTCTCTCTTTCTGTAACTCTCTCTCCCACCTTCTCTCTTTCTGTAACTCTCTCGCCCACCTTCTCTCTTTCTGTAACTCTCTCCCCACCGTCTCTCTTTCTGTAACTCTCTCGCCCACCGGTTCTCTTTCTGTAACTCTCTCCACACCTTCTCTCTTTCTGTAACTCTCTCTCCCCACCTTCTCTCTTTCTGTAACTCTCTCTCCTCACCTTCTCTCTTTCTGTAACTCTCTCTCCCCACCTTCTCTCTTTCTGTAACAATCTCTCCCCACCTTCTCTCTTTCTGTGACTCTCTCTCCCCACCTTCTCTCTTTCTGTAATTCTCTCTCCCCACCTTCTATCTTTCTGTAACTCTCTCTCCCCACCTTCTCTCTTTCTGTAACTCTCTCTTCCCACCTTCTCTCTTTCTGTAACTCTCTGCCCACCTTCTCTCTTTCTGTAACTCTCTCTCCCCACCTTCTCTCTTTCTGTAACTCTCTCCCCACCGTCTCTCTTTCTGTAACTCTCTCGCCCACCGTTTCTCTTTCTGTAACTCTCTCCACACCTTCTCTCTTTCTGTAACTCTCTCTCCCCACCTTCTCTCTTTCTGTAACTCTCTCTCCCCACCTTCTCTCTTTCTGTAACACTCTCCTCACCGTCTCACTTTCTGTAACTCTCTCTCCTCACCTTCTCTCTTTCTGTAACTCTCTCTCCTCACCTTCTCTCTTTCTGTAACTCTCTCTCCTCACCTTCTCTCTTTCTGTAACTCTCTCTCCTCACCGTCTCTCTTTCTGTAATTCTCTCTACCCACCTTCGCTCTTTCTGTAACTCTCTCCCCACCTTCTCTTTTTCTGTAACTCTCTGCCCACCTTCTCTCTTTCTGTAACTCTCTCTCCCACCCTCTCTCTTTCTGTAACTCTCTCCCCACCTTCTCTCTTTCTTTAACTCTCTCCCCACATTCTCTCTTTCTGTTACTCTCTACCCACCTTCGCTCTTTCTGTAACTCTCTCTCCCACCTTCTCTCTTTCTGTAACTCTCTCTCCCCACCTTCTCTCTTACTGTAACTCTCTCTCCTCACCTTCTCTCTTTCTGTAACTCTCTCTCCTCACCGTTTCTCTTTCTGTAACTCTCTCCCCACCGTCTCTCTTTCTGTAACTCTCTCTCCCCACCTTCTCTCTTTCTGTAACTCTCTCTCCCCACCTTCTCTCTTTCTGTAACTCTCTCCCCACCTTCTCTCTTTCTGTAACTCTCTCTCCCACCTTCTCTCTTTCTGTAACTCTCTCTCCCACCTTCTCTCTTTCTGTAACTCTCTCTCCCCACCTTCTCTCTTTCTGTAACTCTCTCGCCCACCTTCTCTCTTTCTGTAACTCTCTCCCCACCGTCTCTCTTTCTGTAACTCTCTCGCCCACCGTTTCTCTTTCTGTAACTCTCTCCACACCTTCTCTCTTTCTGTAACTCTCTCTCCCCACCTTCTCTCTTTCTGTAACTCTCTCTCCCCACCTTCTCTCTTTCTGTAACTCTCTCCCCACCGTCTCACTTTCTGTAACTCTCTCTCCTCACCTTCTCTCTTTCTGTAACTCTCTCTCCTCACCTTCTCTCTTTCTGTAACTCTCTCTCCTCACCGTCTCTCTTTCTGTAATTCTCTCTACCCACCTTCGCTCTTTCTGTAACTCTCTCCCCACCTTCTCTTTTTCTGTAACTCTCTGCCCACCGTCTCTCTTTCTGTAACTATCTCTCCCCACCTTCTCTCTTTCTGTAACTCTCTCCCCACCGTCTCTCTTTCTGTAACTCTCTCTCCCACCTTCTCTCTTTCTGTAACTCTTTCGCCCACCTTCTCTCTTTCTGTAACTCTCTCTCCCCACCTTCTCTCTTTCTGTAACTCTCTCTCCCCATCTTCTCTCTTTCTGTAACTCTCTCTCCTCACCTTCTCTCTTTCTGTAACTCTCTCTCTCCCACCTTCTCTCTTTCTGTAACTCTCTCTCCACACCTTCTCTCTTTCTGTAACTCTCTCTCCCCACCTTCTCTATTTCTGTAACTCTCTCTCCCACCTTCTCTCTTTCTGTAACTCTCTCTCCCCACCTTCTCTCTTTCTGTAACTCTCTCTCTCCCACCTTCTCTCTTTCTGTAACTCTCTCTCCCCACCTTCTCTCTTTCTGTAACTCTCTCTCTCCCACCTTCTCTCTTTCTGTAACTCTCTCTCCCACCTTCTCTCTTTCTGTAACTCTCTCGCCCACCTTCTCTCTTTCTGTAACTCTCTCCCCACCGTCTCTCTTTCTGTAACTCTCTCGCCCACCGTTTCTCTTTCTGTAACTCTCTCCACACCTTCTCTCTTTCTGTAACTCTCTCTCCCCACCTTCTCTCTTTCTGTAACTCTCTCTCCTCACCTTCTCTCTTTCTGTAACTCTCTCTCCCCACCTTCTCTCTTTCTGTAACAATCTCTCCCCACCTTCTCTCTTTCTGTGACTCTCTCTCCCCACCTTCTCTCTTTCTGTAATTCTCTCTCCCCACCTTCTATCTTTCTGTAACTCTCTCTCCCCACCTTCTCTCTTTCTGTAACTCTCTCTTCCCACCTTCTCTCTTTCTGTAACTCTCTCTCCCCACCTTCTCTATTTCTGTAACTCTCTCTCTCCCACCTTCTCTCTTTCTGTAACTCTCTCTCCCACCTTCTCTCTTTCTGTAACTCTCTCTTCCCACCTTCTCTCTTTCTGTAACTCTCTCTCCCCACCTTCTCTATTTCTGTAACTCTCTCTCTCCCACCTTCTCTCTTTCTGTAACTCTCTCTCCCACCTTCTCTCTTTCTGTAACTCTCTCTCCCCACCTTCTCTCTTTCTGTAACTCTCTCTCCCCACCTTCTCTCTTTCTGTAACTCTCTCCTCACCGTCTCACTTTCTGTAACTCTCTCTCCTCACCTTCTCTCTTTCTGTAACTCTCTCTCCCACCTTCTCTCTTTCTGTAACTCTTTCGCCCACCTTCTCTCTTTCTGTAACTCTCTCTCCCCACCTTCTCTCTTTCTGTAACTCTCTCTCCCCATCTTCTCTCTTTCTGTAACTCTCTCTCCTCACCTTCTCTCTTTCTGTAACTCTCTCTCTCCCACCTTCTCTCTTTCTGTAACTCTCTCTCCACACCTTCTCTCTTTCTGTAACTCTCTCTCCCCACCTTCTCTATTTCTGTAACTCTCTCTCCCACCTTCTCTCTTTCTGTAACTCTCTCTCCCCACCTTCTCTCTTTCTGTAACTCTCTCTCTCCCACCTTCTCTCTTTCTGTAACTCTCTCTCCCCACCTTCTCTCTTTCTGTAACTCTCTCTCTCCCACCTTCTCTCTTTCTGTAACTCTCTCTCCCACCTTCTCTCTTTCTGTAACTCTCTCGCCCACCTTCTCTCTTTCTGTAACTCTCTCCCCACCGTCTCTCTTTCTGTAACTCTCTCGCCCACCGTTTCTCTTTCTGTAACTTTCTCCACACCTTCTCTCTTTCTGTAACTCTCTCTCCCCACCTTCTCTCTTTCTGTAACTCTCTCTCCTCACCTTCTCTCTTTCTGTAACTCTCTCTCCCCACCTTCTCTCTTTCTGTAACAATCTCTCCCCACCTTCTCTCTTTCTGTGACTCTCTCTCCCCACCTTCTCTCTTTCTGTAATTCTCTCTCCCCACCTTCTATCTTTCTGTAACTCTCTCTCCCCACCTTCTCTCTTTCTGTAACTCTCTCTTCCCACCTTCTCTCTTTCTGTAACTCTCTCTCCCCACCTTCTCTATTTCTGTAACTCTCTCTCTCCCACCTTCTCTCTTTCTGTAACTCTCTCTCCCACCTTCTCTCTTTCTGTAAATCTCTCTCCACACCTTCTCTCTTTCTGTAACTCTCTCTCCCCACCTTCTCTCTTTCTGTAACTCTCTCTCCCCACCTTCTCTCTTTCTGTAACTCTCTCCTCACCGTCTCACTTTCTGTAACTCTCTCTCCTCACCTTCTCTCTTTCTGTAACTCTCTCTCCTCACCTTCTCTCTTTCTGTAACTCTCTCTCCTCACCTTCTCTCTTTCTGTAACTCTCTCTCCTCACCGTCTCTCTTTCTGTAATTCTCTCTACCCACCTTCGCTCTTTCTGTAACTCTCTCCCCACCTTCTCTTTTTCTGTAACTCTCTGCCCACCTTCTCTCTTTCTGTAACTCTCTCTCCCACCCTCTCTCTTTCTGTAACTCTCTCCCCACCTTCTCTCTTTCTTTAACTCTCTCCCCACATTCTCTCTTTCTGTTACTCTCTACCCACCTTCGCTCTTTCTGTAACTCTCTCTCCCACCTTCTCTCTTTCTGTAACTCTCTCTCCCCACCTTCTCTCTTTCTGTAACTCTCTCTCCTCACCTTCTCTCTTTCTGTAACTCTCTCTCCCCACCTTCTCTCTTTCTGTAACTCTCTCTCCTCACCTTCTCTCTTTCTGTAACTCTCTCTCCCCACCTTCTCTCTTTCTGTAACAATCTCTCCCCACCTTCTCTCTTTCTGTGACTCTCTCTCCCCACCTTCTCTCTTTCTGTAATTCTCTCTCCCCACCTTCTATCTTTCTGTAACTCTCTCTCCCCACCTTCTCTCTTTCTGTAACTCTCTCTTCCCACCTTCTCTCTTTCTGTAACTCTCTCTCCCCACCTTCTCTATTTCTGTAACTCTCTCTTTCCCACCTTCTCTCTTTCTGTAACTCTCTCTCCCACCTTCTCTCTTTCTGTAAATCTCTCGCCCACCTTCTCTCTTTCTGTAACTCTCTCCCCACCGTCTCTCTTTCTGTAACTCTCTCGCCCACCGTTTCTCTTTCTGTAACTCTCTCCACACCTTCTCTCTTTCTGTAACTCTCTCTCCCCACCTTCTCTCTTTCTGTAACTCTCTCTCCCCACCTTCTCTCTTTCTGTAACTCTCTCCTCACCGTCTCACTTTCTGTAACTCTCTCTCCTCACCTTCTCTCTTTCTGTAACTCTCTCTCCCACCTTCTCTCTTTCTGTAACTCTTTCGCCCACCTTCTCTCTTTCTGTAACTCTCTCTCCCCACCTTCTCTCTTTCTGTAACTCTCTCTCCCCATCTTCTCTCTTTCTGTAACTCTCTCTCCTCACCTTCTCTCTTTCTGTAACTCTCTCTCTCCCACCTTCTCTCTTTCTGTAACTCTCTCTCCACACCTTCTCTCTTTCTGTAACTCTCTCTCCCCACCTTCTCTATTTCTGTAACTCTCTCTCCCACCTTCTCTCTTTCTGTAACTCTCTCTCCCCACCTTCTCTCTTTCTGTAACTCTCTCTCTCCCACCTTCTCTCTTTCTGTAACTCTCTCTCCCCACCTTCTCTCTTTCTGTAACTCTCTCTCTCCCACCTTCTCTCTTTCTGTAACTCTCTCTCCCACCTTCTCTCTTTCTGTAACTCTCTCGCCCACCTTCTCTCTTTCTGTAACTCTCTCCCCACCGTCTCTCTTTCTGTAACTCTCTCGCCCACCGTTTCTCTTTCTGTAACTCTCTCCACACCTTCTCTCTTTCTGTAACTCTCTCTCCCCACCTTCTCTCTTTCTGTAACTCTCTCTCCTCACCTTCTCTCTTTCTGTAACTCTCTCTCCCCACCTTCTCTCTTTCTGTAACAATCTCTCCCCACCTTCTCTCTTTCTGTGACTCTCTCTCCCCACCTTCTCTCTTTCTGTAATTCTCTCTCCCCACCTTCTATCTTTCTGTAACTCTCTCTCCCCACCTTCTCTCTTTCTGTAACTCTCTCTTCCCACCTTCTCTCTTTCTGTAACTCTCTCTCCCCACCTTCTCTCTTTCTGTAACTCTCTCCTCACCGTCTCACTTTCTGTAACTCTCTCTCTCCCACCTTCTCTCTTTCTGTAACTCTCTCTCCCACCTTCTCTCTTTCTGTAAATCTCTCTCCACACCTTCTCTCTTTCTGTAACTCTCTCTCCCCACCTTCTCTCTTTCTGTAACTCTCTCTCCCCACCTTCTCTCTTTCTGTAACTCTCTCCTCACCGTCTCACTTTCTGTAACTCTCTCTCCTCACCTTCTCTCTTTCTGTAACTCTCTCTCCTCACCTTCTCTCTTTCTGTAACTCTCTCTCCTCACCTTCTCTCTTTCTGTAACTCTCTCTCCTCACCGTCTCTCTTTCTGTAATTCTCTCTACCCACCTTCGCTCTTTCTGTAACTCTCTCCCCACCTTCTCTTTTTCTGTAACTCTCTGCCCACCTTCTCTCTTTCTGTAACTCTCTCTCCCACCCTCTCTCTTTCTGTAACTCTCTCCCCACATTCTCTCTTTCTGTTACTCTCTACCCACCTTCGCTCTTTCTGTAACTCTCTCTCCCACCTTCTCTCTTTCTGTAACTCTCTCTCCCCACCTTCTCTCTTTCTGTAACTCTCTCTCCTCACCTTCTCTCTTTCTGTAACTCTCTCTCCCCACCTTCTCTCTTTCTGTAACAATCTCTCCCCACCTTCTCTCTTTCTGTGACTCTCTCTCCCCACCTTCTCTCTTTCTGTAATTCTCTCTCCCCACCTTCTATCTTTCTGTAACTCTCTCTCCCCACCTTCTCTCTTTCTGTAACTCTCTCTTCCCACCTTCTCTCTTTCTGTAACTCTCTCTCCCCACCTTCTCTATTTCTGTAACTCTCTCTCTCCCACCTTCTCTCTTTCTGTAACTCTCTCTCCCACCTTCTCTCTTTCTGTAAATCTCTCGCCCACCTTCTCTCTTTCTGTAACTCTCTCCCCACCGTCTCTCTTTCTGTAACTCTCTCGCCCACCGTTTCTCTTTCTGTAACTCTCTCCACACCTTCTCTCTTTCTGTAACTCTCTCTCCCCACCTTCTCTCTTTCTGTAACTCTCTCTCCCCACCTTCTCTCTTTCTGTAACTCTCTCCTCACCGTCTCACTTTCTGTAACTCTCTCTCCTCACCTTTTCTCTTTCTGTAACTCTCTCTCCTCACCTTCTCTCTTTCTGTAACTCTCTCTCCTCACCTTCTCTCTTTCTGTAACTCTCTCTCCTCACCGTCTCTCTTTCTGTAATTCTCTCTACCCACCTTCGCTCTTTCTGTAACTCTCTCCCCACCTTCTCTTTTTCTGTAACTCTCTGCCCACCTTCTCTCTTTCTGTAACTCTCTCTCCCACCCTCTCTCTTTCTGTAACTCTCTCCCCACCTTCTCTCTTTCTTTAACTCTCTCCCCACATTCTCTCTTTCTGTTACTCTCTACCCACCTTCGCTCTTTCTGTAACTCTCTCTCCCACCTTCTCTCTTTCTGTAACTCTCTCTCCCCACCTTCTCTCTTACTGTAACTCTCTCTCCTCACCTTCTCTCTTTCTGTAACTCTCTCTCCTCACCGTTTCTCTTTCTGTAACTCTCTCCCCACCGTCTCTCTTTCTGTAACTCTCTCTCCCCACCTTCTCTCTTTCTGTAACTCTCTCTCCCCACCTTCTCTCTTTCTGTAACTCTCTCCCCACCTTCTCTCTTTCTGTAACTCTCTCTCCCACCTTCTCTCTTTCTGTAACTCTCTCTCCCACCTTCTCTCTTTCTGTAACTCTCTCTCCCCACCTTCTCTCTTTCTGTAACTCTCTCGCCCACCTTCTCTCTTTCTGTAACTCTCTCCCCACCGTCTCTCTTTCTGTAACTCTCTCGCCCACCGTTTCTCTTTCTGTAACTCTCTCCACACCTTCTCTCTTTCTGTAACTCTCTCTCCCCACCTTCTCTCTTTCTGTAACTCTCTCTCCCCACCTTCTCTCTTTCTGTAACTCTCTCCCCACCGTCTCACTTTCTGTAACTCTCTCTCCTCACCTTCTCTCTTTCTGTAACTCTCTCTCCTCACCTTCTCTCTTTCTGTAACTCTCTCTCCTCACCGTCTCTCTTTCTGTAATTCTCTCTACCCACCTTCGCTCTTTCTGTAATTCTCTCCCCACCTTCTCTTTTTCTGTAACTCTCTGCCCACCGTCTCTCTTTCTGTAACTATCTCTCCCCACCTTCTCTCTTTCTGTAACTCTCTCCCCACCGTCTCTCTTTCTGTAACTCTCTCTCCCACCTTCTCTCTTTCTGTAACTCTTTCGCCCACCTTCTCTCTTTCTGTAACTCTCTCTCCCCACCTTCTCTCTTTCTGTAACTCTCTCTCCCCATCTTCTCTCTTTCTGTAACTCTCTCTCCTCACCTTCTCTCTTTCTGTAACTCTCTCTCTCCCACCTTCTCTCTTTCTGTAACTCTCTCTCCCACCTTCTCTCTTTCTGTAACTCTCTCGCCCACCTTCTCTCTTTCTGTAACTCTCTCCCCACCGTCTCTCTTTCTGTAACTCTCTCGCCCACCGTTTCTCTTTCTGTAACTTTCTCCACACCTTCTCTCTTTCTGTAACTCTCTCTCCCCACCTTCTCTCTTTCTGTAACTCTCTCTCCTCACCTTCTCTCTTTCTGTAACTCTCTCTCCCCACCTTCTCTCTTTCTGTAACAATCTCTCCCCACCTTCTCTCTTTCTGTGACTCTCTCTCCCCACCTTCTCTCTTTCTGTAATTCTCTCTCCCCACCTTCTATCTTTCTGTAACTCTCTCTCCCCACCTTCTCTCTTTCTGTAACTCTCTCTTCCCACCTTCTCTCTTTCTGTAACTCTCTCTCCCCACCTTCTCTATTTCTGTAACTCTCTCTCTCCCACCTTCTCTCTTTCTGTAACTCTCTCTCCCACCTTCTCTCTTTCTGTAACTCTCTCCCCACCTTCTCTCTTTCTTTAACTCTCTCCCCACATTCTCTCTTTCTGTAACTCTCTGCCCACCTTCTCTCTTTCTGTAACTCTCTCTCCCACCCTCTCTCTTTCTGTAACTCTCTCCCCACCTTCTCTCTTTCTTTAACTCTCTCCCCACATTCTCTCTTTCTGTTACTCTCTACCCACCTTCGCTCTTTCTGTAACTCTCTCTCCCACCTTCTCTCTTTCTGTAACTCTCTCTCCCCACCTTCTCTCTTTCTGTAACTCTCTCTCCTCACCTTCTCTCTTTCTGTAACTCTCTCTCCCCACCTTCTCTCTTTCTGTAACTCTCTCTCCTCACCTTCTCTCTTTCTGTAACTCTCTCTCCCCACCTTCTCTCTTTCTGTAACAATCTCTCCCCACCTTCTCTCTTTCTGTGACTCTCTCTCCCCACCTTCTCTCTTTCTGTAATTCTCTCTCCCCACCTTCTATCTTTCTGTAACTCTCTCTCCCCACCTTCTCTCTTTCTGTAACTCTCTCTTCCCACCTTCTCTCTTTCTGTAACTCTCTCTCCCCACCTTCTCTATTTCTGTAACTCTCTCTTTCCCACCTTCTCTCTTTCTGTAACTCTCTCTCCCACCTTCTCTCTTTCTGTAAATCTCTCGCCCACCTTCTCTCTTTCTGTAACTCTCTCCCCACCGTCTCTCTTTCTGTAACTCTCTCGCCCACCGTTTCTCTTTCTGTAACTCTCTCCACACCTTCTCTCTTTCTGTAACTCTCTCTCCCCACCTTCTCTCTTTCTGTAACTCTCTCTCCCCACCTTCTCTCTTTCTGTAACTCTCTCCTCACCGTCTCACTTTCTGTAACTCTCTCTCCTCACCTTCTCTCTTTCTGTAACTCTCTCTCCCACCTTCTCTCTTTCTGTAACTCTTTCGCCCACCTTCTCTCTTTCTGTAACTCTCTCTCCCCACCTTCTCTCTTTCTGTAACTCTCTCTCCCCATCTTCTCTCTTTCTGTAACTCTCTCTCCTCACCTTCTCTCTTTCTGTAACTCTCTCTCTCCCACCTTCTCTCTTTCTGTAACTCTCTCTCCACACCTTCTCTCTTTCTGTAACTCTCTCTCCCCACCTTCTCTATTTCTGTAACTCTCTCTCCCACCTTCTCTCTTTCTGTAACTCTCTCTCCCCACCTTCTCTCTTTCTGTAACTCTCTCTCTCCCACCTTCTCTCTTTCTGTAACTCTCTCTCCCCACCTCCTCTCTTTCTGTAACTCTCTCTCTCCCACCTTCTCTCTTTCTGTAACTCTCTCTCCCACCTTCTCTCTTTCTGTAACTCTCTCGCCCACCTTCTCTCTTTCTGTAACTCTCTCCCCACCGTCTCTCTTTCTGTAACTCTCTCGCCCACCGTTTCTCTTTCTGTAACTCTCTCCACACCTTCTCTCTTTCTGTAACTCTCTCTCCCCACCTTCTCTCTTTCTGTAACTCTCTCTCCTCACCTTCTCTCTTTCTGTAACTCTCTCTCCCCACCTTCTCTCTTTCTGTAACAATCTCTCCCCACCTTCTCTCTTTCTGTGACTCTCTCTCCCCACCTTCTCTCTTTCTGTAATTCTCTCTCCCCACCTTCTATCTTTCTGTAACTCTCTCTCCCCACCTTCTCTCTTTCTGTAACTCTCTCTTCCCACCTTCTCTCTTTCTGTAACTCTCTCTCCCCACCTTCTCTATTTCTGTAACTCTCTCTCTCCCACCTTCTCTCTTTCTGTAACTCTCTCTCCCACCTTCTCTCTTTCTGTAAATCTCTCTCCACACCTTCTCTCTTTCTGTAACTCTCTCTCCCCACCTTCTCTCTTTCTGTAACTCTCTCTCCCCACCTTCTCTCTTTCTGTAACTCTCTCCTCACCGTCTCACTTTCTGTAACTCTCTCTCCTCACCTTCTCTCTTTCTGTAACTCTCTCTCCTCACCTTCTCTCTTTCTGTAACTCTCTCTCCTCACCTTCTCTCTTTCTGTAACTCTCTCTCCTCACCGTCTCTCTTTCTGTAATTCTCTCTACCCACCTTCGCTCTTTCTGTAACTCTCTCCCCACCTTCTCTTTTTCTGTAACTCTCTGCCCACCTTCTCTCTTTCTGTAACTCTCTCTCCCACCCTCTCTCTTTCTGTAACTCTCTCCCCACCTTCTCTCTTTCTTTAACTCTCTCCCCACATTCTCTCTTTCTGTTACTCTCTACCCACCTTCGCTCTTTCTGTAACTCTCTCTCCCACCTTCTCTCTTTCTGTAACTCTCTCTCCCCACCTTCTCTCTTTCTGTAACTCTCTCTCCTCACCTTCTCTCTTTCTGTAACTCTCTCTCCCCACCTTCTCTCTTTCTGTAACAATCTCTCCCCACCTTCTCTCTTTCTGTGACTCTCTCTCCCCACCTTCTCTCTTTCTGTAATTCTCTCTCCCCACCTTCTATCTTTCTGTAACTCTCTCTCCCCACCTTCTCTCTTTCTGTAACTCTCTCTTCCCACCTTCTCTCTTTCTGTAACTCTCTCTCCCCACCTTCTCTATTTCTGTAACTCTCTCTCTCCCACCTTCTCTCTTTCTGTAACTCTCTCTCCCACCTTCTCTCTTTCTGTAAATCTCTCGCCCACCTTCTCTCTTTCTGTAACTCTCTCCCCACCGTCTCTCTTTCTGTAACTCTCTCGCCCACCGTTTCTCTTTCTGTAACTCTCTCCACACCTTCTCTCTTTCTGTAACTCTCTCTCCCCACCTTCTCTCTTTCTGTAACTCTCTCTCCCCACCTTCTCTCTTTCTGTAACTCTCTCCTCACCGTCTCACTTTCTGTAACTCTCTCTCCTCACCTTCTCTCTTTCTGTAACTCTCTCTCCTCACCTTCTCTCTTTCTGTAACTCTCTCTCCTCACCTTCTCTCTTTCTGTAACTCTCTCTCCTCACCGTCTCTCTTTCTGTAATTCTCTCTACCCACCTTCGCTCTTTCTGTAACTCTCTCCCCACCTTCTCTTTTTCTGTAACTCTCTGCCCACCTTCTCTCTTTCTGTAACTCTCTCTCCCACCCTCTCTCTTTCTGTAACTCTCTCCCCACCTTCTCTCTTTCTTTAACTCTCTCCCCACATTCTCTCTTTCTGTTACTCTCTACCCACCTTCGCTCTTTCTGTAACTCTCTCTCCCACCTTCTCTCTTTCTGTAACTCTCTCTCCCCACCTTCTCTCTTACTGTAACTCTCTCTCCTCACCTTCTCTCTTTCTGTAACTCTCTCTCCTCACCGTTTCTCTTTCTGTAACTCTCTCCCCACCGTCTCTCTTTCTGTAACTCTCTCTCCCCACCTTCTCTCTTTCTGTAACTCTCTCTCCCCACCTTCTCTCTTTCTGTAACTCTCTCCCCACCTTCTCTCTTTCTGTAACTCTCTCTCCCACCTTCTCTCTTTCTGTAACTCTCTCTCCCACCTTCTCTCTTTCTGTAACTCTCTCTCCCCACCTTCTCTCTTTCTGTAACTCTCTCGCCCACCTTCTCTCTTTCTGTAACTCTCTCCCCACCGTCTCTCTTTCTGTAACTCTCTCGCCCACCGTTTCTCTTTCTGTAACTCTCTCCACACCTTCTCTCTTTCTGTAACTCTCTCTCCCCACCTTCTCTCTTTCTGTAACTCTCTCTCCCCACCTTCTCTCTTTCTGTAACTCTCTCCCCACCGTCTCACTTTCTGTAACTCTCTCTCCTCACCTTCTCTCTTTCTGTAACTCTCTCTCCTCACCTTCTCTCTTTCTGTAACTCTCTCTCCTCACCGTCTCTCTTTCTGTAATTCTCTCTACCCACCTTCGCTCTTTCTGTAATTCTCTCCCCACCTTCTCTTTTTCTGTAACTCTCTGCCCACCGTCTCTCTTTCTGTAACTATCTCTCCCCACCTTCTCTCTTTCTGTAACTCTCTCCCCACCGTCTCTCTTTCTGTAACTCTCTCTCCCACCTTCTCTCTTTCTGTAACTCTTTCGCCCACCTTCTCTCTTTCTGTAACTCTCTCTCCCCACCTTCTCTCTTTCTGTAACTCTCTCTCCCCATCTTCTCTCTTTCTGTAACTCTCTCTCCTCACCTTCTCTCTTTCTGTAACTCTCTCTCTCCCACCTTCTCTCTTTCTGTAACTCTCTCTCCACACCTTCTCTCTTTCTGTAACTCTCTCTCCCCACCTTCTCTGTTTCTGTAACTCTCTCTCCCACCTTCTCTCTTTCTGTAACTCTCTCTCCCCACCTTCTCTCTTTCTGTAACTCTCTCTCTCCCACCTTCTCTCTTTCTGTAACTCTCTCTCCCCACCTTCTCTCTTTCTGTAACTCTCTCTCTCCCACCTTCTCTCTTTCTGTAACTCTCTCTCCCACCTTCTCTCTTTCTGTAACTCTCTCGCCCACCTTCTCTCTTTCTGTAACTCTCTCCCCACCGTCTCTCTTTCTGTAACTCTCTCGCCCACCGTTTCTCTTTCTGTAACTCTCTCCACACCTTCTCTCTTTCTGTAACTCTCTCTCCCCACCTTCTCTCTTTCTGTAACTCTCTCTCCTCACCTTCTCTCTTTCTGTAACTCTCTCTCCCCACCTTCTCTCTTTCTGTAACAATCTCTCCCCACCTTCTCTCTTTCTGTGACTCTCTCTCCCCACCTTCTCTCTTTCTGTAATTCTCTCTCCCACCTTCTATCTTTCTGTAACTCTCTCTCCCCACCTTCTCTATTTCTGTAACTCTCTCTCTCCCACCTTCTCTCTTTCTGTAACTCTCTCTCCCACCTTCTCTCTTTCTGTAAATCTCTCGCCCACCTTCTCTCTTTCTGTAACTCTCTCTCCCCATCTTCTCTCTTTCTGTAACTCTCTCTCCTCACCTTCTCTCTTTCTGTAACTCTCTCTCTCCCACCTTCTCTCTTTCTGTAACTCTCTCTCCACACCTTCTCTCTTTCTGTAACTCTCTCTCCCCACAATCTCTATTTCTGTAACTCTCTCTCCCACCTTCTCTCTTTCTGTAACTCTCTCTCCCCACCTTCTCTCTTTCTGTAACTCTCTCTCTCCCACCTTCTCTCTTTCTGTAACTCTCTCTCCCCACCTTCTCTCTTTCTGTAACTCTCTCTCTCCCACCTTCTCTCTTTCTGTAACTCTCTCTCCCACCTTCTCTCTTTCTGTAACTCTCTCGCCCACCTTCTCTCTTTCTGTAACTCTCTCCCCACCGTCTCTCTTTCTGTAACTCTCTCGCCCACCGTTTCTCTTTCTGTAACTCTCTCCACACCTTCTCTCTTTCTGTAACTCTCTCTCCCCACCTTCTCTCTTTCTGTAACTCTCTCTCCTCACCTTCTCTCTTTCTGTAACTCTCTCTCCCCACCTTCTCTCTTTCTGTAACAATCTCTCCCCACCTTCTCTCTTTCTGTGACTCTCTCTCCCCACCTTCTCTCTTTCTGTAATTCTCTCTCCCCACCTTCTATCTTTCTGTAACACTCTCTCTCTCCACCTTCTCTCTTTCTGTAACTCTCTCTTCCCACCTTCTCTCTTTCTGTAACTCTCTCTCCCCACCTTCTCTATTTCTGTAACTCTCTCTCTCCCACCTTCTCTCTTTCTGTAACTCTCTCTCCCACCTTCTCTCTTTCTGTAAATCTCTCTCCACACCTTCTCTCTTTCTGTAACTCTCTCTCCCCACCTTCTCTCTTTCTGTAACTCTCTCTCCCCACCTTCTCTCTTTCTGTAACTCTCTCCTCACCGTCTCACTTTCTGTAACTCTCTCTCCTCACCTTCTCTCTTTCTGTAACTCTCTCTCCTCACCTTCTCTCTTTCTGTAACTCTCTCTCCTCACCTTCTCTCTTTCTGTAACTCTCTCTCCTCACCGTCTCTCTTTCTGTAATTCTCTCTACCCACCTTCGCTCTTTCTGTAACTCTCTCCCCACCTTCTCTTTTTCTGTAACTCTCTGCCCACCTTCTCTCTTTCTGTAACTCTCTCTCCCACCCTCTCTCTTTCTGTAACTCTCTCCCCACCTTCTCTCTTTCTTTAACTCTCTCCCCACATTCTCTCTTTCTGTTACTCTCTACCCACCTTCGCTCTTTCTGTAACTCTCTCTCCCACCTTCTCTCTTTCTGTAACTCTCTCTCCCCACCTTCTCTCTTTCTGTAACTCTCTCTCCTCACCTTCTCTCTTTCTGTAACTCTCTCTCCCCACCTTCTCTCTTTCTGTAACAATCTCTCCCCACCTTCTCTCTTTCTGTGACTCTCTCTCCCCACCTTCTCTCTTTCTGTAATTCTCTCTCCCCACCTTCTATCTTTCTGTAACTCTCTCTCCCCACCTTCTCTCTTTCTGTAACTCTCTCTTCCCACCTTCTCTCTTTCTGTAACTCTCTCTCCCCACCTTCTCTATTTCTGTAACTCTCTCTCTCCCACCTTCTCTCTTTCTGTAACTCTCTCTCCCACCTTCTCTCTTTCTGTAAATCTCTCGCCCACCTTCTCTCTTTCTGTAACTCTCTCCCCACCGTCTCTCTTTCTGTAACTCTCTCGCCCACCGTTTCTCTTTCTGTAACACTCTCCACACCTTCTCTCTTTCTGTAACTCTCTCTCCCCACCTTCTCTCTTTCTGTAACTCTCTCTCCCCACCTTCTCTCTTTCTGTAACTCTCTCCTCACCGTCTCACTTTCTGTAACTCTCTCTCCTCACCTTCTCTCTTTCTGTAACTCTCTCTCCTCACCTTCTCTCTTTCTGTAACTCTCTCTCCTCACCTTCTCTCTTTCTGTAACTCTCTCTCCTCACCGTCTCTCTTTCTGTAATTCTCTCTACCCACCTTCGCTCTTTCTGTAACTCTCTCCCCACCTTCTCTTTTTCTGTAACTCTCTGCCCACCTTCTCTCTTTCTGTAACTCTCTCTCCCACCCTCTCTCTTTCTGTAACTCTCTCCCCACCTTCTCTCTTTCTTTAACTCTCTCCCCACATTCTCTCTTTCTGTTACTCTCTACCCACCTTCGCTCTTTCTGTAACTCTCTCTCCCACCTTCTCTCTTTCTGTAACTCTCTCTCCCCACCTTCTCTCTTACTGTAACTCTCTCTCCTCACCTTCTCTCTTTCTGTAACTCTCTCTCCTCACCGTTTCTCTTTCTGTAACTCTCTCCCCACCGTCTCTCTTTCTGTAACTCTCTCTCCCCACCTTCTCTCTTTCTGTAACTCTCTCTCCCCACCTTCTCTCTTTCTGTAACTCTCTCCCCACCTTCTCTCTTTCTGTAACTCTCTCTCCCACCCTCTCTCTTTCTGTAACTCTCTCTCCCACCTTCTCTCTTTCTGTAACTCTCTCTCCCCACCTTCTCTCTTTCTGTAACTCTCTCGCCCACCTTCTCTCTTTCTGTAACTCTCTCCCCACCGTCTCTCTTTCTGTAACTCTCTCGCCCACCGTTTCTCTTTCTGTAACTCTCTCCACACCTTCTCTCTTTCTGTAACTCTCTCTCCCCACCTTCTCTCTTTCTGTAACTCTCTCTCCCCACCTTCTCTCTTTCTGTAACTCTCTCCCCACCGTCTCACTTTCTGTAACTCTCTCTCCTCACCTTCTCTCTTTCTGTAACTCTCTCTCCTCACCTTCTCTCTTTCTGTAACTCTCTCTCCTCACCGTCTCTCTTTCTGTAATTCTCTCTACCCACCTTCGCTCTTTCTGTAATTCTCTCCCCACCTTCTCTTTTTCTGTAACTCTCTGCCCACCGTCTCTCTTTCTGTAACTATCTCTCCCCACCTTCTCTCTTTCTGTAACTCTCTCCCCACCGTCTCTCTTTCTGTAACTCTCTCTCCCACCTTCTCTCTTTCTGTAACTCTTTCGCCCACCTTCTCTCTTTCTGTAACTCTCTCTCCCCACCTTCTCTCTTTCTGTAACTCTCTCTCCCCATCTTCTCTCTTTCTGTAACTCTCTCTCCTCACCTTCTCTCTTTCTGTAACTCTCTCTCTCCCACCTTCTCTCTTTCTGTAACTCTCTCTCCACACCTTCTCTCTTTCTGTAACTCTCTCTCCCCACCTTCTCTGTTTCTGTAACTCTCTCTCCCACCTTCTCTCTTTCTGTAACTCTCTCTCCCCACCTTCTCTCTTTCTGTAACTCTCTCTCTCCCACCTTCTCTCTTTCTGTAACTCTCTCTCCCCACCTTCTCTCTTTCTGTAACTCTCTCTCTCCCACCTTCTCTCTTTCTGTAACTCTCTCTCCCACCTTCTCTCTTTCTGTAACTCTCTCGCCCACCTTCTCTCTTTCTGTAACTCTCTCCCCACCGTCTCTCTTTCTGTAACTCTCTCGCCCACCGTTTCTCTTTCTGTAACTCTCTCCACACCTTCTCTCTTTCTGTAACTCTCTCTCCCCACCTTCTCTCTTTCTGTAACTCTCTCTCCTCACCTTCTCTCTTTCTGTAACTCTCTCTCCCCACCTTCTCTCTTTCTGTAACAATCTCTCCCCACCTTCTCTCTTTCTGTGACTCTCTCTCCCCACCTTCTCTCTTTCTGTAATTCTCTCTCCCCACCTTCTATCTTTCTGTAACTCTCTCTCCCCACCTTCTCTATTTCTGTAACTCTCTCTCTCCCACCTTCTCTCTTTCTGTAACTCTCTCTCCCACCTTCTCTCTTTCTGTAAATCTCTCGCCCACCTTCTCTCTTTCTGTAACTCTCTCCCCACCGTCTCTCTTTCTGTAACTCTCTCGCCCACCGTTTCTCTTTCTGTAACTCTCTCCACACCTTCTCTCTTTCTGTAACTCTCTCTCCCCACCTTCTCTCTTTCTGTAACTCTCTCTCCCCACCTTCTCTCTTTCTGTAACTCTCTCCTCACCGTCTCACTTTCTGTAACTCTCTCTCCTCACCTTCTCTCTTTCTGTAACTCTCTCTCCCACCTTCTCTCTTTCTGTAACTCTTTCGCCCACCTTCTCTCTTTCTGTAACTCTCTCTCCCCACCTTCTCTCTTTCTGTAACTCTCTCTCTCCCACCTTCTCTCTTTCTGTAACTCTCTCTCCCACCTTCTCTCTTTCTGTAACTCTCTCGCCCACCTTCTCTCTTTCTGTAACTCTCTCCCCACCGTCTCTCTTTCTGTAACTCTCTCGCCCACCGTTTCTCTTTCTGTAACTCTCTCCACACCTTCTCTCTTTCTGTAACTCTCTCTCCCCACCTTCTCTCTTTCTGTAACTCTCTCTCCTCACCTTCTCTCTTTCTGTAACTCTCTCTCCCCACCTTCTCTCTTTCTGTAACAATCTCTCCCCACCTTCTCTCTTTCTGTGACTCTCTCTCCCCACCTTCTCTCTTTCTGTAATTCTCTCTCCCCACCTTCTATCTTTCTGTAACTCTCTCTCCCCACCTTCTCTCTTTCTGTAACTCTCTCTTCCCACCTTCTCTCTTTCTGTAACTCTCTCTCCCCACCTTCTCTATTTCTGTAACTCTCTCTCTCCCACCTTCTCTCTTTCTGTAACTCTCTCTCCCACCTTCTCTCTTTCTGTAAATCTCTCGCCCACCTTCTCTCTTTCTGTAACTCTCTCCCCACCGTCTCTCTTTCTGTAACTCTCTCGCCCACCGTTTCTCTTTCTGTAACTCTCTCCACACCTTCTCTCTTTCTGTAACTCTCTCTCCCCACCTTCTCTCTTTCTGTAACTCTCTCTCCCCACCTTCTCTCTTTCTGTAACTCTCTCCTCACCGTCTCACTTTCTGTAACTCTCTCTCCTCACCTTCTCTCTTTCTGTAACTCTCTCTCCCACCTTCTCTCTTTCTGTAACTCTTTCGCCCACCTTCTCTCTTTCTGTAACTCTCTCTCCCCACCTTCTCTCTTTCTGTAACTCTCTCTCCCCATCTTCTCTCTTTCTGTAACTCTCTCTCCTCACCTTCTCTCTTTCTGTAACTCTCTCTCTCCCACCTTCTCTCTTTCTGTAACTCTCTCTCCACACCTTCTCTCTTTCTGTAACTCTCTCTCCCCACCTTCTCTATTTCTGTAACTCTCTCTCCCACCTTCTCTCTTTCTGTAACTCTCTCTCCCCACCTTCTCTCTTTCTGTAACTCTCTCTCTCCCACCTTCTCTCTTTCTGTAACTCTCTCTCCCCACCTTCTCTCTTTCTGTAACTCTCTCTCTCCCACCTTCTCTCTTTCTGTAACTCTCTCTCCCACCTTCTCTCTTTCTGTAACTCTCTCGCCCACCTTCTCTCTTTCTGTAACTCTCTCCCCACCGTCTCTCTTTCTGTAACTCTCTCGCCCACCGTTTCTCTTTCTGTAACTCTCTCCACACCTTCTCTCTTTCTGTAACTCTCTCTCCCCACCTTCTCTCTTTCTGTAACTCTCTCTCCTCACCTTCTCTCTTTCTGTAACTCTCTCTCCCCACCTTCTCTCTTTCTGTAACAATCTCTCCCCACCTTCTCTCTTTCTGTGACTCTCTCTCCCCACCTTCTCTCTTTCTGTAATTCTCTCTCCCCACCTTCTATCTTTCTGTAACTCTCTCTCCCCACCTTCTCTCTTTCTGTAACTCTCTCTTCCCACCTTCTCTCTTTCTGTAACTCTCTCTCCCCACCTTCTCTATTTCTGTAACTCTCTCTCTCCCACCTTCTCTCTTTCTGTAACTCTCTCTCCCACCTTCTCTCTTTCTGTAAATCTCTCTCCACACCTTCTCTCTTTCTGTAACTCTCTCTCCCCACCTTCTCTCTTTCTGTAACTCTCTCTCCCCACCTTCTCTCTTTCTGTAACTCTCTCCTCACCGTCTCACTTTCTGTAACTCTCTCTCCTCACCTTCTCTCTTTCTGTAACTCTCTCTCCTCACCTTCTCTCTTTCTGTAACTCTCTCTCCTCACCTTCTCTCTTTCTGTGACTCTCTCTCCCCACCTTCTCTCTTTCTGTAATTCTCTCTCCCCACCTTCTATCTTTCTGTAACTCTCTCTCCCCACCTTCTCTCTTTCTGTAACTCTCTCTTCCCACCTTCTCTCTTTCTGTAACTCTCTCTCCCCACCTTCTCTATTTCTGTAACTCTCTCTCTCCCACCTTCTCTCTTTCTGTAACTCTCTCTCCCACCTTCTCTCTTTCTGTAAATCTCTCTCCACACCTTCTCTCTTTCTGTAACTCTCTCTCCCCACCTTCTCTTTTTCTGTAACTCTCTGCCCACCTTCTCTCTTTCTGTAACTCTCTCTCCCACCCTCTCTCTTTCTGTAACTCTCTCCCCACCTTCTCTCTTTCTTTAACTCTCTCCCCACATTCTCTCTTTCTGTTACTCTCTACCCACCTTCGCTCTTTCTGTAACTCTCTCTCCCACCTTCTCTCTTTCTGTAACTCTCTCTCCCCACCTTCTCTCTTACTGTAACTCTCTCTCCTCACCTTCTCTCTTTCTGTAACTCTCTCTCCTCACCGTTTCTCTTTCTGTAACTCTCTCCCCACCGTCTCTCTTTCTGTAACTCTCTCTCCCCACCTTCTCTCTTTCTGTAACTCTCTCTCCCCACCTTCTCTCTTTCTGTAACTCTCTCCCCACCTTCTCTCTTTCTGTAACTCTCTCTCCCACCTTCTCTCTTTCTGTAACTCTCTCTCCCACCTTCTCTCTTTCTGTAACTCTCTCTCCCCACCTTCTCTCTTTCTGTAACTCTCTCGCCCACCTTCTCTCTTTCTGTAACTCTCTCCCCACCGTCTCTCTTTCTGTAACTCTCTCGCCCACCGTTTCTCTTTCTGTAACTCTCTCCACACCTTCTCTCTTTCTGTAACTCTCTCTCCCCACCTTCTCTCTTTCTGTAACTCTCTCTCCCCACCTTCTCTCTTTCTGTAACTCTCTCCCCACCGTCTCACTTTCTGTAACTCTCTCTCCTCACCTTCTCTCTTTCTGTAACTCTCTCTCCTCACCTTCTCTCTTTCTGTAACTCTCTCTCCTCACCGTCTCTCTTTCTGTAATTCTCTCTACCCACCTTCGCTCTTTCTGTAACTCTCTCCCCACCTTCTCTTTTTCTGTAACTCTCTGCCCACCTTCTCTCTTTCTGTAACTCTCTCTCCCACCCTCTCTCTTTCTGTAACTCTCTCCCCACCTTCTCTCTTTCTGTAACTCTCTCCCCACATTCTCTCTTTCTGTTACTCTCTACCCACCTTCGCTCTTTCTGTAACTCTCTCTCCCACCTTCTCTCTTTCTGTAAATCTCTCGCCCACCTTCTCTCTTTCTGTAACTCTCTCCCCACCGTCTCTCTTTCTGTAACTCTCTCGCCCACCGTTTCTCTTTCTGTAACTCTCTCCCCACCTTCTCTCTTTCTGTAACTCTCTCTTCCCACCTTCTCTCTTTCTGTAACTCTCTCTCCCCACCTTCTCTATTTCTGTAACTCTCTCTCTCCCACCTTCTCTCTTTCTGTAACTCTCTCTCCCACCTTCTCTCTTTCTGTAAATCTCTCGCCCACCTTCTCTCTTTCTGTAACTCTCTCCCCACCGTCTCTCTTTCTGTAACTCTCTCGCCCACCGTTTCTCTTTCTGTAACTCTCTCCACACCTTCTCTCTTTCTGTAACTCTCTCTCCCCACCTTCTCTCTTTCTGTAACTCTCTCTCCCCACCTTCTCTCTTTCTGTAACTCTCTCCTCACCGTCTCACTTTCTGTAACTCTCTCTCCTCACCTTCTCTCTTTCTGTAACTCTCTCTCCCACCTTCTCTCTTTCTGTAACTCTTTCGCCCACCTTCTCTCTTTCTGTAACTCTCTCTCCCCACCTTCTCTCTTTCTGTAACTCTCTCTCCCCATCTTCTCTCTTTCTGTAACTCTCTCTCCTCACCTTCTCTCTTTCTGTAACTCTCTCTCTCCCACCTTCTCTCTTTCTGTAACTCTCTCTCCACACCTTCTCTCTTTCTGTAACTCTCTCTCCCCACCTTCTCTATTTCTGTAACTCTCTCTCCCACCTTCTCTCTTTCTGTAACTCTCTCTCCCCACCTTCTCTCTTTCTGTAACTCTCTCTCTCCCACCTTCTCTCTTTCTGTAACTCTCTCTCCCCACCTTCTCTCTTTCTGTAACTCTCTCTCTCCCACCTTCTCTCTTTCTGTAACTCTCTCTCCCACCTTCTCTCTTTCTGTAACTCTCTCGCCCACCTTCTCTCTTTCTGTAACTCTCTCCCCACCGTCTCTCTTTCTGTAACTCTCTCGCCCACCGTTTCTCTTTCTGTAACTCTCTCCACACCTTCTCTCTTTCTGTAACTCTCTCTCCCCACCTTCTCTCTTTCTGTAACTCTCTCTCCTCACCTTCTCTCTTTCTGTAACTCTCTCTCCCCACCTTCTCTCTTTCTGTAACAATCTCTCCCCACCTTCTCTCTTTCTGTGACTCTCTCTCCCCACCTTCTCTCTTTCTGTAATTCTCTCTCCCCACCTTCTATCTTTCTGTAACTCTCTCTCCCCACCTTCTCTCTTTCTGTAACTCTCTCTTCCCACCTTCTCTCTTTCTGTAACTCTCTCTCCCCACCTTCTCTATTTCTGTAACTCTCTCTCTCCCACCTTCTCTCTTTCTGTTACTCTCTCTCCCACCTTCTCTCTTTCTGTAAATCTCTCTCCACACCTTCTCTCTTTCTGTAATTCTCTCTCCCCACCTTCTCTCTTTCTGTAACTCTCTCTCCCCACCTTCTCTCTTTCTGTAACTCTCTCCTCACCGTCTCACTTTCTGTAACTCTCTCTCCTCACCTTCTCTCTTTCTGTAACTCTCTCTCCTCACCTTCTCTCTTTCTGTAACTCTCTCTCCTCACCTTCTCTCTTTCTGTAACTCTCTCTCCTCACCGTCTCTCTTTCTGTAATTCTCTCTACCCACCTTCGCTCTTTCTGTAACTCTCTCCCCACCTTCTCTTTTTCTGTAACTCTCTGCCCACCTTCTCTCTTTCTGTAACTCTCTCTCCCACCCTCTCTCTTTCTGTAACTCTCTCCCCACCTTCTCTCTTTCTTTAACTCTCTCCCCACATTCTCTCTTTCTGTTACTCTCTACCCACCTTCGCTCTTTCTGTAACTCTCTCTCCCACCTTCTCTCTTTCTGTAACTCTCTCTCCCCACCTTCTCTCTTACTGTAACTCTCTCTCCTCACCTTCTCTCTTTCTGTAACTCTCTCTCCTCACCGTTTCTCTTTCTGTAACTCTCTCCCCACCGTCTCTCTTTCTGTAACTCTCTCTCCCCACCTTCTCTCTTTCTGTAACTCTCTCTCCCCACCTTCTCTCTTTCTGTAACTCTCTCCCCACCTTCTCTCTTTCTGTAACTCTCTCTCCCACCTTCTCTCTTTCTGTAACTCTCTCTCCCACCTTCTCTCTTTCTGTAACTCTCTCTCCCCACCTTCTCTCTTTCTGTAACTCTCTCGCCCACCTTCTCTCTTTCTGTAACTCTCTCCCCACCGTCTCTCTTTCTGTAACTCTCTCGCCCACCGTTTCTCTTTCTGTAACTCTCTCCACACCTTCTCTCTTTCTGTAACTCTCTCTCCCCACCTTCTCTCTTTCTGTAACTCTCTCTCCCCACCTTCTCTCTTTCTGTAACTCTCTCCCCACCGTCTCACTTTCTGTAACTCTCTCTCCTCACCTTCTCTCTTTCTGTAACTCTCTCTCCTCACCTTCTCTCTTTCTGTAACTCTCTCTCCTCACCGTCTCTCTTTCTGTAATTCTCTCTACCCACCTTCGCTCTTTCTGTAACTCTCTCCCCACCTTCTCTTTTTCTGTAACTCTCTGCCCACCTTCTCTCTTTCTGTAACTCTCTCTCCCACCCTCTCTCTTTCTGTAACTCTCTCCCCACCTTCTCTCTTTCTGTAACTCTCTCCCCACATTCTCTCTTTCTGTTACTCTCTACCCACCTTCGCTCTTTCTGTAACTCTCTCTCCCACCTTCTCTCTTTCTGTAACTCTCTCTCCCCACCTTCTCTCTTACTGTAACTCTCTCTCCTCACCTTCTCTCTTTCTGTAACTCTCTCTCCTCACCGTTTCTCTTTCTGTAACTCTCTCCCCACCGTCTCTCTTTCTGTAACTTTCTCTCCCCACCTTCTCTCTTTCTGTAACTCTCTCTCCCCACCTTCTCTCTTTCTGTAACTCTCTCCCCACCGTCTCTCTTTCTGTAACTCTCTCTCCCAGCTTCTCTCTTTCTGTAACTCTCTCTCCCACCTTCTCTCTTTCTGTAACTCTCTCTCCCCACCTTCTCTCTTTCTGTAACTCTCTCTGCCCACCTTCTCTCTTTCTGTAACTCTCTCTCCCCACCTTCTCTCTTTCTGTAACTCTCTCTCCCCACCTTCTATCTTTCTGTAACTCTCTCTCCCCACCTTCTCTCTTTCTGTAACTCTCTTCCAACCTTCTCTCTTTCTGTAACTCTCTCTCCCACCTTCTCTCTTTCTGTAACTCTCTCTCCCACCTTCTCTCTTTCTGTAACTCTCTCGCCCACCTTCTCTCTTTCTGTAACTCTCTCCCCACCTTCTCTCTTTCTGTAACTCTCTCCCCACCTTCTCTCTTTCTGTAACTCTCTCTCCCCAGCTTCTCTCTTTCTGTAACTCTCTCCCCACCGTCTCTCTTTCTGTAACTCTCTCTCCTCACCTTCTCTCTTTCTGTAACTCTCTCTCCCACCTTCTCTCTTTCTGTAACTCTCTCTCCACACCTTCTCTCTTTCTGTAACTCTCTCTCCCCACCTTCTCTATTTCTGTAACTCTCTCTCCCACCTTCTCTCTTTCTGTAACTCTCTCTCCCGACCTTCTCTCTTTCTGTAACTCTCTCTCCTCACCTTCTCTCTTTCTGTAACTCTCTCTCCCCACCTTCTCTCTTTCTGTAACTCTCTCTCCCCATCTTCTCTCTTTCTGTAACTCTCTCTCCTCACCTTCTCTCTTTCTGTAACTCTCTCTCCCACCTTCTCTCTTTCTGTAACTCTCTCCTCACCTTCTCTCTTTCTGTAACTCTCTCTCCACACCTTCTCTCTTTCTGTAACTCTCTCTCCTCACCTTCTCTCTTTCTGTAACTCTCTCTCCCACCTTCTCTCTTTCTGTAACTCTCTCTCCACACCTTCTCTCTTTCTGTAACTCTCTCTCCCCACCTTCTCTATTTCTGTAACTCTCTCCCCACCGTCTCTCTTTCTGTAACTCTATCGCCCACCTTCTCTCTTTCTGTAACTCTCTCTCCCCACCTTCTCTCTTTCTGTAACTCTCTCTCCCCACCTTCTCTCTTTCTGTAACTCTCTCTCCTCACCTTCTCTCTTTCTGTAACTCTCTCTCCCACCTTCTCTCTTTCTGTAACTCTCTCCTCACCTTCTCTCTTTCTGTAACTCTCTCTCCACACCTTCTCTCTTTCTGTAACTCTCTCTCCTCACCTTCTCTCTTTCTGTAACTCTCTCTCCCACCTTCTCTCTTTCTGTAACTCTCTCTCCACACCTTCTCTCTTTCTGTAACTCTCTCTCCCCACCTTCTCTATTTCTGTAACTCTCTCCCCACCGTCTCTCTTTCTGTAACTCTATCGCCCACCTTCTCTCTTTCTGTAACTCTCTCTCCCCACCTTCTCTCTTTCTGTAACTCTCTCTCCCCACCTTCTCTCTTTCTGTAACTCTCTCTCCTCACCTTCTCTCTTTCTGTAGCTCTCTCTCCCCACCTTCTCTCTTTCTGTAACTCTCTCTCCCCACCTTCTCTCTTTCTGTAACTCTCTCTCCCCACCTTCTCTCTTTCTGTAACTCTCTCCTCACCGTCTCACTTTCTGTAACTCTCTCTCCTCACCTTCTCTCTTTCTGTAACTCTCTCTCCCACCTTCTCTCTTTCTGTAACTCTCTCTCCACACCTTCTCTCTTTCTGTAACTCTCTCTCCCCACCTTCTCTATTTCTGTAACTCTCTCTCCCACCTTCTCTCTTTCTGTAACTCTCTCTCCCGACCTTCTCTCTTTCTGTAACTCTCTCTCCTCACCTTCTCTCTTTCTGTAACTCTCTCTCCCACCTTCTCTCTTTCTGTAACTCTCTCCTCACCTTCTCTCTTTCTGTAACTCTCTCTCCACACCTTCTCTCTTTCTGTAACTCTCTCTCCTCACCTTCTCTCTTTCTGTAACTCTCTCTCCCACCTTCTCTCTTTCTGTAACTCTCTCTCCACACCTTCTCTCTTTCTGTAACTCTCTCTCCCCACCTTCTCTATTTCTGTAACTCTCTCCCCACCGTCTCTCTTTCTGTAACTCTATCGCCCACCTTCTCTCTTTCTGTAACTCTCTCTCCCCACCTTCTCTCTTTCTGTAACTCTCTCTCCCCACCTTCTCTCTTTCTGTAACTCTCTCTCCTCACCTTCTCTCTTTCTGTAACTCTCTCTCCCACCTTCTCTCTTTCTGTAACTCTCTCCTCACCTTCTCTCTTTCTGTAACTCTCTCTCCACACCTTCTCTCTTTCTGTAACTCTCTCTCCTCACCTTCTCTCTTTCTGTAACTCTCTCTCCCACCTTCTCTCTTTCTGTAACTCTCTCTCCACACCTTCTCTCTTTCTGTAACTCTCTCTCCCCACCTTCTCTATTTCTGTAACTCTCTCCCCACCGTCTCTCTTTCTGTAACTCTATCGCCCACCTTCTCTCTTTCTGTAACTCTCTCTCCCCACCTTCTCTCTTTCTGTAACTCTCTCTCCCCACCTTCTCTCTTTCTGTAACTCTCTCTCCTCACCTTCTCTCTTTCTGTAGCTCTCTCTCCCCACCTTCTCTCTTTCTGTAACTCTCTCTCCTCACCTTCTCTCTTTCTGTAAATCTCTCTCCCACCTTCTCTCTTTCTGTAACTCTCTCCTCACCTTCTCTTTTTCTGTAACTCTCTCTCCACACCTTCTCTCTTTCTGTAACTCTCTCTCCTCACCTTCTCTCTTTCTATAACTCTCTCTCCCACCTTCTCACTTTCTGTAACTCTCTCCTCACCTTCTCTCTTTCTGTAACTCTCTCTCCACACCTTCTCTCTTTCTGTAACTCTCTCTCCCCACCTTCTCTCTTTCTGTAACTCTCTCTCCTCACCTTCTCTCTTTCTATAACTCTCTCTCCCACCTTCTCACTTTCTGTAACTCTCTCCTCACCTTCTCTCTTTCTGTAACTCTCTCTCCTCACATTTCTCTCTTTCTGTAACTCTCTCTCCCCACCTTCTCTCTTTCTGTAACTCTCTCCCCACCGTCTCACTTTCTGTAACTCTCTCTCCTCACCTTCTCTCTTTCTGTAACTCTCTCTCCTCACCTTCTCTCTTTCTGTAACTCTCTCTCCTCACCGTCTCTCTTTCTGTAATTCTCTCTACCCACCTTCGCTCTTTCTGTAACTCTCTCCCCACCTTCTCTTTTTCTGTAACTCTCTGCCCACCTTCTCTCTTTCTGTAACTCTCTCTCCCACCCTCTCTCTTTCTGTAACTCTCTCCCCACCTTCTCTCTTTCTGTAACTCTCTCCCCACATTCTCTCTTTCTGTTACTCTCTACCCACCTTCGCTCTTTCTGTAACTCTCTCTCCCACCTTCTCTCTTTCTGTAAATCTCTCGCCCACCTTCTCTCTTTCTGTAACTCTCTCCCCACCGTCTCTCTTTCTGTAACTCTCTCGCCCACCGTTTCTCTTTCTGTAACTCTCTCCCCACCTTCTCTCTTTCTGTAACTCTCTCTTCCCACCTTCTCTCTTTCTGTAACTCTCTCTCCCCACCTTCTCTATTTCTGTAACTCTCTCTCTCCCACCTTCTCTCTTTCTGTAACTCTCTCTCCCACCTTCTCTCTTTCTGTAAATCTCTCGCCCACCTTCTCTCTTTCTGTAACTCTCTCCCCACCGTCTCTCTTTCTGTAACTCTCTCGCCCACCGTTTCTCTTTCTGTAACTCTCTCCACACCTTCTCTCTTTCTGTAACTCTCTCTCCCCACCTTCTCTCTTTCTGTAACTCTCTCTCCCCACCTTCTCTCTTTCTGTAACTCTCTCCTCACCGTCTCACTTTCTGTAACTCTCTCTCCTCACCTTCTCTCTTTCTGTAACTCTCTCTCCCACCATCTCTCTTTCTGTAACTCTTTCGCCCACCTTCTCTCTTTCTGTAACTCTCTCTCCCCATCTTCTCTCTTTCTCTAACTCTCTCTCCTCACCTTCTCTCTTTCTGTAACTCTCTCTCTCCCACCTTCTCTCTTTCTGTAACTCTCTCTCCACACCTTCTCTCTTTCTGTAACTCTCTCTCCCCACCTTCTCTATTTCTGTAACTCTCTCTCCCACCTTCTCTCTTTCTGTAACTCTCTCTCCCCACCTTCTCTCTTTCTGTAACTCTCTCTCTCCCACCTTCTCTCTTTCTGTAACTCTCTCTCCCCACCTTCTCTCTTTCTGTAACTCTCTCTCTCCCACCTTCTCTCTTTCTGTAACTCTCTCTCCCACCTTCTCTCTTTCTGTAACTCTCTCGCCCACCTTCTCTCTTTCTGTAACTCTCTCCCCACCGTCTCTCTTTCTGTAACTCTCTCGCCCACCGTTTCTCTTTCTGTAACTCTCTCCACACCTTCTCTCTTTCTGTAACTCTCTCTCCCCACCTTCTCTCTTTCTGTAACTCTCTCTCCTCACCTTCTCTCTTTCTGTAACTCTCTCTCCCCACCTTCTCTCTTTCTGTAACAATCTCTCCCCACCTTCTCTCTTTCTGTGACTCTCTCTCCCCACCTTCTCTCTTTCTGTAATTCTCTCTCCCCACCTTCTATCTTTCTGTAACTCTCTCTCCCCACCTTCTCTCTTTCTGTAACTCTCTCTTCCCACCTTCTCTCTTTCTGTAACTCTCTCTCCCCACCTTCTCTATTTCTGTAACTCTCTCTCTCCCACCTTCTCTCTTTCTGTTACTCTCTCTCCCACCTTCTCTCTTTCTGTAAATCTCTCTCCACACCTTCTCTCTTTCTGTAATTCTCTCTCCCCACCTTCTCTCTTTCTGTAACTCTCTCTCCCCACCTTCTCTCTTTCTGTAACTCTCTCCTCACCGTCTCACTTTCTGTAACTCTCTCTCCTCACCTTCTCTCTTTCTGTAACTCTCTCTCCTCACCTTCTCTCTTTCTGTAACTCTCTCTCCTCACCTTCTCTCTTTCTGTAACTCTCTCTCCTCACCGTCTCTCTTTCTGTAATTCTCTCTACCCACCTTCGCTCTTTCTGTAACTCTCTCCCCACCTTCTCTTTTTCTGTAACTCTCTGCCCACCTTCTCTCTTTCTGTAACTCTCTCTCCCACCCTCTCTCTTTCTGTAACTCTCTCCCCACCTTCTCTCTTTCTTTAACTCTCTCCCCACATTCTCTCTTTCTGTTACTCTCTACCCACCTTCGCTCTTTCTGTAACTCTCTCTCCCACCTTCTCTCTTTCTGTAACTCTCTCTCCCCACCTTCTCTCTTACTGTAACTCTCTCTCCTCACCTTCTCTCTTTCTGTAACTCTCTCTCCTCACCGTTTCTCTTTCTGTAACTCTCTCCCCACCGTCTCTCTTTCTGTAACTCTCTCTCCCCACCTTCTCTCTTTCTGTAACTCTCTCTCCCCACCTTCTCTCTTTCTGTAACTCTCTCCCCACCTTCTCTCTTTCTGTAACTCTCTCTCCCACCTTCTCTCTTTCTGTAACTCTCTCTCCCACCTTCTCTCTTTCTGTAACTCTCTCTCCCCACCTTCTCTCTTTCTGTAACTCTCTCGCCCACCTTCTCTCTTTCTGTAACTCTCTCCCCACCGTCTCTCTTTCTGTAACTCTCTCGCCCACCGTTTCTCTTTCTGTAACTCTCTCCACACCTTCTCTCTTTCTGTAACTCTCTCTCCCCACCTTCTCTCTTTCTGTAACTCTCTCTCCCCACCTTCTCTCTTTCTGTAACTCTCTCCCCACCGTCTCACTTTCTGTAACTCTCTCTCCTCACCTTCTCTCTTTCTGTAACTCTCTCTCCTCACCTTCTTTCTTTCTGTAACTCTCTCTCCTCACCGTCTCTCTTTCTGTAATTCTCTCTACCCACCTTCGCTCTTTCTGTAACTCTCTCCCCACCTTCTCTTTTTCTGTAACTCTCTGCCCACCTTCTCTCTTTCTGTAACTCTCTCTCCCACCCTCTCTCTTTCTGTAACTCTCTCCCCACATTCTCTCTTTCTGTTACTCTCTACCCACCTTCGCTCTTTCTGTAACTCTCTCTCCCACCTTCTCTCTTTCTGTAACTCTCTCTCCCCACCTTCTCTCTTACTGTAACTCTCTCTCCTCACCTTCTCTCTTTCTGTAACTCTCTCTCCTCACCGTTTCTCTTTCTGTAACTCTCTCCCCACCGTCTCTCTTTCTGTAACTTTCTCTCCCCACCTTCTCTCTTTCTGTAACTCTCTCTCCCCACCTTCTCTCTTTCTGTAACTCTCTCCCCACCGTCTCTCTTTCTGTAACTCTCTCTCCCAGCTTCTCTCTTTCTGTAACTCTCTCTCCCACCTTCTCTCTTTCTGTAACTCTCTCTCCCCACCTTCTCTCTTTCTGTAACTCTCTCTGCCCACCTTCTCTCTTTCTGTAACTCTCTCTCCCCACCTTCTCTCTTTCTGTAACTCTCTCTCCCCACCTTCTCTCTTTCTGTAACTCTCTTCCAACCTTCTCTCTTTCTGTAACTCTCTCTCCCACCTTCTCTCTTTCTGTAACTCTCTCTCCCACCTTCTCTCTTTCTGTAACTCTCTCGCCCACCTTCTCTCTTTCTGTAACTCTCTCCCCACCTTCTCTCTTTCTGTAACTCTCTCCCCACCTTCTCTCTTTCTGTAACTCTCTCTCCCCAGCTTCTCTCTTTCTGTAACTCTCTCCCCACCGTCTCTCTTTCTGTAACTCTCTCTCCTCACCTTCTCTCTTTCTGTAACTCTCTCTCCCACCTTCTCTCTTTCTGTAACTCTCTCTCCACACCTTCTCTCTTTCTGTAACTCTCTCTCCCCACCTTCTCTATTTCTGTAACTCTCTCTCCCACCTTCTCTCTTTCTGTAACTCTCTCTCCCGACCTTCTCTCTTTCTGTAACTCTCTCTCCTCACCTTCTCTCTTTCTGTAACTCTCTCTCCCCACCTTCTCTCTTTCTGTAACTCTCTCTCCCCATCTTCTCTCTTTCTGTAACTCTCTCTCCTCACCTTCTCTCTTTCTGTAACTCTCTCTCCCACCTTCTCTCTTTCTGTAACTCTCTCCTCACCTTCTCTCTTTCTGTAACTCTCTCTCCACACCTTCTCTCTTTCTGTAACTCTCTCTCCTCACCTTCTCTCTTTCTGTAACTCTCTCTCCCACCTTCTCTCTTTCTGTAACTCTCTCTCCACACCTTCTCTCTTTCTGTAACTCTCTCTCCCCACCTTCTCTATTTCTGTAACTCTCTCCCCACCGTCTCTCTTTCTGTAACTCTATCGCCCACCTTCTCTCTTTCTGTAACTCTCTCTCCCCACCTTCTCTCTTTCTGTAACTCTCTCTCCCCACCTTCTCTCTTTCTGTAACTCTCTCTCCTCACCTTCTCTCTTTCTGTAGCTCTCTCTCCCCACCTTCTCTCTTTCTGTAACTCTCTCTCCCCACCTTCTCTCTTTCTGTAACTCTCTCTGCCCACCTTCTCTCTTTCTGTAACTCTCTCTCCCCACCTTCTCTCTTTCTGTAACTCTCTCTCCCCACCTTCTCTCTTTCTGTAACTCTCTTCCAACCTTCTCTCTTTCTGTAACTCTCTCTCCCACCTTCTCTCTTTCTGTAACTCTCTCTCCCACCTTCTCTCTTTCTGTAACTCTCTCGCCCACCTTCTCTCTTTCTGTAACTCTCTCCCCACCTTCTCTCTTTCTGTAACTCTCTCCCCACCTTCTCTCTTTCTGTAACTCTCTCTCCCCAGCTTCTCTCTTTCTGTAACTCTCTCCCCACCGTCTCTCTTTCTGTAACTCTCTCTCCTCACCTTCTCTCTTTCTGTAACTCTCTCTCCCACCTTCTCTCTTTCTGTAACTCTCTCTCCACACCTTCTCTCTTTCTGTAACTCTCTCTCCCCACCTTCTCTATTTCTGTAACTCTCTCTCCCACCTTCTCTCTTTCTGTAACTCTCTCTCCCGACCTTCTCTCTTTCTGTAACTCTCTCTCCTCACCTTCTCTCTTTCTGTAACTCTCTCTCCCCACCTTCTCTCTTTCTGTAACTCTCTCTCCCCATCTTCTCTCTTTCTGTAACTCTCTCTCCTCACCTTCTCTCTTTCTGTAACTCTCTCTCCCACCTTCTCTCTTTCTGTAACTCTCTCCTCACCTTCTCTCTTTCTGTAACTCTCTCTCCACACCTTCTCTCTTTCTGTAACTCTCTCTCCTCACCTTCTCTCTTTCTGTAACTCTCTCTCCCACCTTCTCTCTTTCTGTAACTCTCTCTCCACACCTTCTCTCTTTCTGTAACTCTCTCTCCCCACCTTCTCTATTTCTGTAACTCTCTCCCCACCGTCTCTCTTTCTGTAACTCTATCGCCCACCTTCTCTCTTTCTGTAACTCTCTCTCCCCACCTTCTCTCTTTCTGTAACTCTCTCTCCCCACCTTCTCTCTTTCTGTAACTCTCTCTCCTCACCTTCTCTCTTTCTGTAGCTCTCTCTCCCCACCTTCTCTCTTTCTGTAACTCTCTCTCCTCACCTTCTCTCTTTCTGTAAATCTCTCTCCCACCTTCTCTCTTTCTGTAACTCTCTCCTCACCTTCTCTTTTTCTGTAACTCTCTCTCCACACCTTCTCTCTTTCTGTAACTCTCTCTCCTCACCTTCTCTCTTTCTATAACTCTCTCTCCCACCTTCTCACTTTCTGTAACTCTCTCCTCACCTTCTCTCTTTCTGTAACTCTCTCTCCACACCTTCTCTCTTTCTGTAACTCTCTCTCCCCACCTTCTCTCTTTCTGTAACTCTCTCTCTCCCACCGTCTCTCTTTCTGTAACTCTCTCTCCCACCTTCTCTCTTTCTGTAACTCACTCTCCCACCTTCTCTCTTTCTGTAACTCTCTCCCCACCTTTTCTCTTTCTGTTACTCTCTCGACACCTTCTCTCTTTCTGTAACTCTCTCTCCCACCTTCTCTATTTCTGTAACTCTCTCGCCCACCTTCTCTCTTTCTGTAACTCTCTCTCCCACCTTCTCTCTTTCTGTAACTCTCTCTCCCCACCTTCTCTCTTTCTGTAACTCTCTCTCCCCATCTTCTCTCTTTCTGTAACTCTCTCTCCTCACCTTCTCTCTTTCTGTAACTCTCTCTCCCACCTTCTCTCTTTCTGTAACTCTCTCCTCACCTTCTCTCTTTCTGTAACTCTCTCTCCACACCTTCTCTCTTTCTGTAACTCTCTCTCCTCACCTTCTCTCTTTCTGTAACTCTCTCTCCCACCTTCTCTCTTTCTGTAACTCTCTCTCCACACCTTCTCTCTTTCTGTAACTCTCTCTCCCCACCTTCTCTATTTCTGTAACTCTCTCCCCACCGTCTCTCTTTCTGTAACTCTATCGCCCACCTTCTCTCTTTCTGTAACTCTCTCTCCCCACCTTCTCTCTTTCTGTAACTCTCTCTCCCCACCTTCTCTCTTTCTGTAACTCTCTCTCCTCACCTTCTCTCTTTCTGTAGCTCTCTCTCCCCACCTTCTCTCTTTCTGTAACTCTCTCTCCTCACCTTCTCTCTTTCTGTAAATCTCTCTCCCACCTTCTATCTTTCTGTAACTCTCTCCTCACCTTCTCTTTTTCTGTAACTCTCTCTCCACACCTTCTCTCTTTCTGTAACTCTCTCTCCTCACCTTCTCTCTTTCTATAACTCTCTCTCCCACCTTCTCACTTTCTGTAACTCTCTCCTCACCTTCTCTCTTTCTGTAACTCTCTCTCCACACCTTCTCTCTTTCTGTAACTCTCTCTCCCCACCTTCTCTCTTTCTGTAACTCTCTCTCTCCCACCGTCTCTCTTTCTGTAACTCTCTCTCCCACCTTCTCTCTTTCTGTAACTCACTCTCCCACCTTCTCTCTTTCTGTAACTCTCTCCCCACCTTTTCTCTTTCTGTTACTCTCTCGACACCTTCTCTCTTTCTGTAACTCTCTCTCCCACCTTCTCTATTTCTGTAACTCTCTCGCCCACCTTCTCTCTTTCTGTAACTCTCTCTCCCACCTTCTCTCTTTCTGTAACTCTCTCTCCCGACCTTCTCTCTTTCTGTAACTCTCTCTCCTCACCTTCTCCCTTTCTGTAACTCTCTCTCCCCACCTTCTCTCTTTCTGTAACTCTCTCTCCCCATCTTCTCTCTTTCTGTAACTCTCTCTCCCTCCTTCTCTCTTTCTGTAACTCTCTCTCCCACCTTCTCTCTTTCTGTAACTCTCTCGCCCACCTTCTCTCTTTCTGTAACTCTCTCCCCACCTTCTCTCTTTCTGTAACTCTCTCCCCACCTTCTCTCTTTCTGTAACTCTCTCTCCCCAGCTTCTCTCTTTCTGTAACTCTCTCCCCACCGTCTCTCTTTCTGTAACTCTCTCTCCTCACCTTCTCTCTTTCTGTAACTCTCTCTCCCACCTTCTCTCTTTCTGTAACTCTCTCTCCACACCTTCTCTCTTTCTGTAACTCTCTCTCCCCACCTTCTCTATTTCTGTAACTCTCTCTCCCACCTTCTCTCTTTCTGTAACTCTCTCTCCCGACCTTCTCTCTTTCTGTAACTCTCTCTCCTCACCTTCTCTCTTTCTGTAACTCTCTCTCCCCACCTTCTCTCTTTCTGTAACTCTCTCTCCCCACCTTCTCTCTTTCTGTAACTCTCTCTCTCCCACCGTCTCTCTTTCTGTAACTCTCTCTCCCACCTTCTCTCTTTCTGTAACTCACTCTCCCACCTTCTCTCTTTCTGTAACTCTCTCCCCACCTTTTCTCTTTCTGTTACTCTCTCGACACCTTCTCTCTTTCTGTAACTCTCTCTCCCACCTTCTCTATTTCTGTAACTCTCTCGCCCACCTTCTCTCTTTCTGTAACTCTCTCTCCCACCTTCTCTCTTTCTGTAACTCTCTCTCCCCACCTTCTCTCTTTCTGTAACTCTCTCTCCCCATCTTCTCTCTTTCTGTAACTCTCTCTCCTCACCTTCTCTCTTTCTGTAACTCTCTCTCCCACCTTCTCTCTTTCTGTAACTCTCTCCTCACCTTCTCTCTTTCTGTAACTCTCTCTCCACACCTTCTCTCTTTCTGTAACTCTCTCTCCTCACCTTCTCTCTTTCTGTAACTCTCTCTCCCACCTTCTCTCTTTCTGTAACTCTCTCTCCACACCTTCTCTCTTTCTGTAACTCTCTCTCCCCACCTTCTCTATTTCTGTAACTCTCTCCCCACCGTCTCTCTTTCTGTAACTCTATCGCCCACCTTCTCTCTTTCTGTAACTCTCTCTCCCCACCTTCTCTCTTTCTGTAACTCTCTCTCCCCACCTTCTCTCTTTCTGTAACTCTCTCTCCTCACCTTCTCTCTTTCTGTAGCTCTCTCTCCCCACCTTCTCTCTTTCTGTAACTCTCTCTCCTCACCTTCTCTCTTTCTGTAAATCTCTCTCCCACCTTCTATCTTTCTGTAACTCTCTCCTCACCTTCTCTTTTTCTGTAACTCTCTCTCCACACCTTCTCTCTTTCTGTAACTCTCTCTCCTCACCTTCTCTCTTTCTATAACTCTCTCTCCCACCTTCTCACTTTCTGTAACTCTCTCCTCACCTTCTCTCTTTCTGTAACTCTCTCTCCACACCTTCTCTCTTTCTGTAACTCTCTCTCCCCACCTTCTCTCTTTCTGTAACTCTCTCTCTCCCACCGTCTCTCTTTCTGTAACTCTCTCTCCCACCTTCTCTCTTTCTGTAACTCACTCTCCCACCTTCTCTCTTTCTGTAACTCTCTCCCCACCTTTTCTCTTTCTGTTACTCTCTCGACACCTTCTCTCTTTCTGTAACTCTCTCTCCCACCTTCTCTATTTCTGTAACTCTCTCGCCCACCTTCTCTCTTTCTGTAACTCTCTCTCCCACCTTCTCTCTTTCTGTAACTCTCTCTCCCGACCTTCTCTCTTTCTGTAACTCTCTCTCCTCACCTTCTCCCTTTCTGTAACTCTCTCTCCCCACCTTCTCTCTTTCTGTAACTCTCTCTCCCCATCTTCTCTCTTTCTGTAACTCTCTCTCCCTCCTTCTCTCTTTCTGTAACTCTCTCTCCCACCTTCTCTCTTTCTGTAACTCTCTCGCCCACCTTCTCTCTTTCTGTAACTCTCTCCCCACCTTCTCTCTTTCTGTAACTCTCTCCCCACCTTCTCTCTTTCTGTAACTCTCTCTCCCCAGCTTCTCTCTTTCTGTAACTCTCTCCCCACCGTCTCTCTTTCTGTAACTCTCTCTCCTCACCTTCTCTCTTTCTGTAACTCTCTCTCCCACCTTCTCTCTTTCTGTAACTCTCTCTCCACACCTTCTCTCTTTCTGTAACTCTCTCTCCCCACCTTCTCTATTTCTGTAACTCTCTCTCCCACCTTCTCTCTTTCTGTAACTCTCTCTCCCGACCTTCTCTCTTTCTGTAACTCTCTCTCCTCACCTTCTCTCTTTCTGTAACTCTCTCTCCCCACCTTCTCTCTTTCTGTAACTCTCTCTCCCCATCTTCTCTCTTTCTGTAATTCTCTCTCCTCACCTTCTCTCTTTCTGTAACTCTCTCTCCCACCTTCTCTCTTTCTGTAACTCTCTCCTCACCTTCTCTCTTTCTGTAACTCTCTCTCCACACCTTCTCTCTTTCTGTAACTCTCTCTCCTCACCTTCTCTCTTTCTGTAACTCTCTCTCCCACCTTCTCTCTTTCTGTAACTCTCTCTCCACACCTTCTCTCTTTCTGTAACTCTCTCTCCCAACCTTCTCTATTTCTGTAACTCTCTCCCCACCGTCTCTCTTTCTGTAACTCTATCGCCCACCTTCTCTCTTTCTGTAACTCTCTCTCCCCACCTTCTCTCTTTCTGTAACTCTCTCTCCCCACCTTCTCTCTTTCTGTAACTCTCTCTCCTCACCTTCTGTCTTTCTGTAGCTCTCTCTCCCCACCTTCTCTCTTTCTGTAACTCTCTCTCCTCACCTTCTCTCTTTCTGTAAATCTCTCTCCCACCTTCTCTCTTTCTGTAACTCTCTCCTCACCTTCTCTTTTTCTGTAACTCTCTCTCCACACCTTCTCTCTTTCTGTAACTCTCTCTCCTCACCTTCTCTCTTTCTATAACTCTCTCTCCCACCTTCTCACTTTCTGTAACTCTCTCCTCACCTTCTCTCTTTCTGTAACTCTCTCTCCACACCTTCTCTCTTTCTGTAACTCTCTCTCCCCACCTTCTCTCTTTCTGTAACTCTCTCTCTCCCACCGTCTCTCTTTCTGTAACTCTCTCTCCCACCTTCTCTCTTTCTGTAACTCACTCTCCCACCTTCTCTCTTTCTGTAACTCTCTCCCCACCTTTTCTCTTTCTGTTACTCTCTCGACACCTTCTCTCTTTCTGTAACTCTCTCTCCCACCTTCTCTATTTCTGTAACTCTCTCGCCCACCTTCTCTCTTTCTGTAACTCTCTCTCCTCACATTTCTCTCTTTCTGTAACTCTCTCTCCCCATCTTCTCTCTTTCTGTAACTCTCTCTCCTCACCTTCTCTCTTTCTGTAACTCTCTCTCCCACCTTCTCTCTTTCTGTAACTCTCTCCTCACCTTCTCTCTTTCTGTAACTCTCTCTCCACACCTTCTCTCTTTCTGTAACTCTCTCCCCACCGTCTCTCTTTCTGTAACTCTATCGACCACCTTCTCTCTTTCTATAACTCTCTCTCCCCACCTTCTCTCTTTCTGTAACTCTCTCTCCCACCTTCTCTCTTTCTGTAACTCTCTCCTCACCTTCTCTCTTTCTGTAACTCTCTCTCCACACCATCTCTCTTTCTGTAACTCTCTCTCCCCACCTTCTCTATTTCTGTAACTCTCTCCCCACCGTCTCTCTTTCTGTAACTCCCTCTCTCCACCTTCTCTCTTTCTGTAACTCTCTCTCCCCACCTTCTCTCTTTCTGTAACTCTCTCCCCACCGTCTCTCTTTCTGTAACTCTATCGCCCACCTTCTCTCTTTCTGTAACTCTCTCCTCACCGTCTCACTTTCTGTAACTCTCTCTCCTCACCTTCTCTCTTTCTGTAACTCTCTCTCCCACCTTCTCTCTTTCTGTAACTCTTTCGCCCACCTTCTCTCTTTCTGTAACTCTCTCTCCCCACCTTCTCTCTTTCTGTAACTCTCTCTCCCCATCTTCTCTCTTTCTGTAACTCTCTCTCCTCACCTTCTCTCTTTCTGTAACTCTCTCTCTCCCACCTTCTCTCTTTCTGTAACTCTCTCTCCACACCTTCTCTCTTTCTGTAACTCTCTCTCCCCACCTTCTCTATTTCTGTAACTCTCTCTCCCACCTTCTCTCTTTCTGTAACTCTCTCTCCCCACCTTCTCTCTTTCTGTAACTCTCTCTCTCCCACCTTCTCTCTTTCTGTAACTCTCTCTCCCCACCTTCTCTCTTTCTGTAACTCTCTCTCTCCCACCTTCTCTCTTTCTGTAACTCTCTCTCCCACCTTCTCTCTTTCTGTAACTCTCTCGCCCACCTTCTCTCTTTCTGTAACTCTCTCCCCACCGTCTCTCTTTCTGTAACTCTCTCGCCCACCGTTTCTCTTTCTGTAACTCTCTCCACACCTTCTCTCTTTCTGTAACTCTCTCTCCCCACCTTCTCTCTTTCTGTAACTCTCTCTCCTCACCTTCTCTCTTTCTGTAACTCTCTCTCCCCACCTTCTCTCTTTCTGTAACAATCTCTCCCCACCTTCTCTCTTTCTGTGACTCTCTCTCCCCACCTTCTCTCTTTCTGTAATTCTCTCTCCCCACCTTCTATCTTTCTGTAACTCTCTCTCCCCACCTTCTCTCTTTCTGTAACTCTCTCTTCCCACCTTCTCTCTTTCTGTAACTCTCTCTCCCCACCTTCTCTATTTCTGTAACTCTCTCTCTCCCACCTTCTCTCTTTCTGTTACTCTCTCTCCCACCTTCTCTCTTTCTGTAAATCTCTCTCCACACCTTCTCTCTTTCTGTAATTCTCTCTCCCCACCTTCTCTCTTTCTGTAACTCTCTCTCCCCACCTTCTCTCTTTCTGTAACTCTCTCCTCACCGTCTCACTTTCTGTAACTCTCTCTCCTCACCTTCTCTCTTTCTGTAACTCTCTCTCCTCACCTTCTCTCTTTCTGTAACTCTCTCTCCTCACCTTCTCTCTTTCTGTAACTCTCTCTCCTCACCGTCTCTCTTTCTGTAATTCTCTCTACCCACCTTCGCTCTTTCTGTAACTCTCTCCCCACCTTCTCTTTTTCTGTAACTCTCTGCCCACCTTCTCTCTTTCTGTAACTCTCTCTCCCACCCTCTCTCTTTCTGTAACTCTCTCCCCACCTTCTCTCTTTCTTTAACTCTCTCCCCACATTCTCTCTTTCTGTTACTCTCTACCCACCTTCGCTCTTTCTGTAACTCTCTCTCCCACCTTCTCTCTTTCTGTAACTCTCTCTCCCCACCTTCTCTCTTACTGTAACTCTCTCTCCTCACCTTCTCTCTTTCTGTAACTCTCTCTCCTCACCGTTTCTCTTTCTGTAACTCTCTCCCCACCGTCTCTCTTTCTGTAACTCTCTCTCCCCACCTTCTCTCTTTCTGTAACTCTCTCTCCCCACCTTCTCTCTTTCTGTAACTCTCTCCCCACCTTCTCTCTTTCTGTAACTCTCTCTCCCACCTTCTCTCTTTCTGTAACTCTCTCTCCCACCTTCTCTCTTTCTGTAACTCTCTCTCCCCACCTTCTCTCTTTCTGTAACTCTCTCGCCCACCTTCTCTCTTTCTGTAACTCTCTCCCCACCGTCTCTCTTTCTGTAACTCTCTCGCCCACCGTTTCTCTTTCTGTAACTCTCTCCACACCTTCTCTCTTTCTGTAACTCTCTCTCCCCACCTTCTCTCTTTCTGTAACTCTCTCTCCCCACCTTCTCTCTTTCTGTAACTCTCTCCCCACCGTCTCACTTTCTGTAACTCTCTCTCCTCACCTTCTCTCTTTCTGTAACTCTCTCTCCTCACCTTCTCTCTTTCTGTAACTCTCTCTCCTCACCGTCTCTCTTTCTGTAATTCTCTCTACCCACCTTCGCTCTTTCTGTAACTCTCTCCCCACCTTCTCTTTTTCTGTAACTCTCTGCCCACCTTCTCTCTTTCTGTAACTCTCTCTCCCACCCTCTCTCTTTCTGTAACTCTCTCCCCACCTTCTCTCTTTCTGTAACTCTCTCCCCACATTCTCTCTTTCTGTTACTCTCTACCCACCTTCGCTCTTTCTGTAACTCTCTCTCCCACCTTCTCTCTTTCTGTAACTCTCTCTCCCCACCTTCTCTCTTACTGTAACTCTCTCTCCTCACCTTCTCTCTTTCTGTAACTCTCTCTCCTCACCGTTTCTCTTTCTGTAACTCTCTCCCCACCGTCTCTCTTTCTGTAACTTTCTCTCCCCACCTTCTCTCTTTCTGTAACTCTCTCTCCCCACCTTCTCTCTTTCTGTAACTCTCTCCCCACCGTCTCTCTTTCTGTAACTCTCTCTCCCAGCTTCTCTCTTTCTGTAACTCTCTCTCCCACCTTCTCTCTTTCTGTAACTCTCTCTCCCCACCTTCTCTCTTTCTGTAACTCTCTCTGCCCACCTTCTCTCTTTCTGTAACTCTCTCTCCCCACCTTCTCTCTTTCTGTAACTCTCTCTCCCCACCTTCTATCTTTCTGTAACTCTCTCTCCCCACCTTCTCTCTTTCTGTAACTCTCTTCCAACCTTCTCTCTTTCTGTAACTCTCTCTCCCACCTTCTCTCTTTCTGTAACTCTCTCTCCCACCTTCTCTCTTTCTGTAACTCTCTCGCCCACCTTCTCTCTTTCTGTAACTCTCTCCCCACCTTCTCTCTTTCTGTAACTCTCTCCCCACCTTCTCTCTTTCTGTAACTCTCTCTCCCCAGCTTCTCTCTTTCTGTAACTCTCTCCCCACCGTCTCTCTTTCTGTAACTCTCTCTCCTCACCTTCTCTCTTTCTGTAACTCTCTCTCCCACCTTCTCTCTTTCTGTAACTCTCTCTCCACACCTTCTCTCTTTCTGTAACTCTCTCTCCCCACCTTCTCTATTTCTGTAACTCTCTCTCCCACCTTCTCTCTTTCTGTAACTCTCTCTCCCGACCTTCTCTCTTTCTGTAACTCTCTCTCCTCACCTTCTCTCTTTCTGTAACTCTCTCTCCCCACCTTCTCTCTTTCTGTAACTCTCTCTCCCCATCTTCTCTCTTTCTGTAACTCTCTCTCCTCACCTTCTCTCTTTCTGTAACTCTCTCTCCCACCTTCTCTCTTTCTGTAACTCTCTCCTCACCTTCTCTCTTTCTGTAACTCTCTCTCCACACCTTCTCTCTTTCTGTAACTCTCTCTCCTCACCTTCTCTCTTTCTGTAACTCTCTCTCCCACCTTCTCTCTTTCTGTAACTCTCTCTCCACACCTTCTCTCTTTCTGTAACTCTCTCTCCCCACCTTCTCTATTTCTGTAACTCTCTCCCCACTGTCTCTCTTTCTGTAACTCTATCGCCCACCTTCTCTCTTTCTGTAACTCTCTCTCCCCACCTTCTCTCTTTCTGTAACTCTCTCTCCCCACCTTCTCTCTTTCTGTAACTCTCTCTCCTCACCTTCTCTCTTTCTGTAGCTCTCTCTCCCCACCTTCTCTCTTTCTGTAACTCTCTCTCCTCACCTTCTCTCTTTCTGTAAATCTCTCTCCCACCTTCTCTCTTTCTGTAACTCTCTCCTCACCTTCTCTTTTTCTGTAACTCTCTCTCCACACCTTCTCTCTTTCTGTAACTCTCTCTCCTCACCTTCTCTCTTTCTATAACTCTCTCTCCCACCTTCTCACTTTCTGTAACTCTCTCCTCACCTTCTCTCTTTCTGTAACTCTCTCTCCACACCTTCTCTCTTTCTGTAACTCTCTCTCCCCACCTTCTCTCTTTCTGTAACTCTCTCTCTCCCACCGTCTCTCTTTCTGTAACTCTCTCTCCCACCTTCTCTCTTTCTGTAACTCACTCTCCCACCTTCTCTCTTTCTGTAACTCTCTCCCCACCTTTTCTCTTTCTGTTACTCTCTCGACACCTTCTCTCTTTCTGTAACTCTCTCTCCCACCTTCTCTATTTCTGTAACTCTCTCGCCCACCTTCTCTCTTTCTGTAACTCTCTCTCCCACCTTCTCTCTTTCTGTAACTCTCTCTCCCGACCTTCTCTCTTTCTGTAACTCTCTCTCCTCACCTTCTCCCTTTCTGTAACTCTCTCTCCCCACCTTCTCTCTTTCTGTAACTCTCTCTCCCCATCTTCTCTCTTTCTGTAACTCTCTCTCCCACCTTCTCTCTTTCTGTAACTCTCTCTCCCACCTTCTCTCTTTCTGTAACTCTCTCGCCCACCTTCTCTCTTTCTGTAACTCTCTCCCCACCTTCTCTCTTTCTGTAACTCTCTCCCCACCTTCTCTCTTTCTGTAACTCTCTCTCCCCAGCTTCTCTCTTTCTGTAACTCTCTCCCCACCGTCTCTCTTTCTGTAACTCTCTCTCCTCACCTTCTCTCTTTCTGTAACTCTCTCTCCCACCTTCTCTCTTTCTGTAACTCTCTCTCCACACCTTCTCTCTTTCTGTAACTCTCTCTCCCCACCTTCTCTATTTCTGTAACTCTCTCTCCCACCTTCTCTCTTTCTGTAACTCTCTCTCCCGACCTTCTCTCTTTCTGTAACTCTCTCTCCTCACCTTCTCTCTTTCTGTAACTCTCTCTCCCCACCTTCTCTCTTTCTGTAACTCTCTCTCCCCATCTTCTCTCTTTCTGTAACTCTCTCTCCTCACCTTCTCTCTTTCTGTAACTCTCTCTCCCACCTTCTCTCTTTCTGTAACTCTCTCCTCACCTTCTCTCTTTCTGTAACTCTCTCTCCACACCTTCTCTCTTTCTGTAACTCTCTCTCCTCACCTTCTCTCTTTCTGTAACTCTCTCTCCCACCTTCTCTCTTTCTGTAACTCTCTCTCCACACCTTCTCTCTTTCTGTAACTCTCTCTCCCCACCTTCTCTATTTCTGTAACTCTCTCCCCACCGTCTCTCTTTCTGTAACTCTATCGCCCACCTTCTCTCTTTCTGTAACTCTCTCTCCCCACCTTCTCTCTTTCTGTAACTCTCTCTCCCCACCTTCTCTCTTTCTGTAACTCTCTCTCCTCACCTTCTGTCTTTCTGTAGCTCTCTCTCCCCACCTTCTCTCTTTCTGTAACTCTCTCTCCTCACCTTCTCTCTTTCTGTAAATCTCTCTCCCACCTTCTCTCTTTCTGTAACTCTCTCCTCACCTTCTCTTTTTCTGTAACTCTCTCTCCACACCTTCTCTCTTTCTGTAACTCTCTCTCCTCACCTTCTCTCTTTCTATAACTCTCTCTCCCACCTTCTCACTTTCTGTAACTCTCTCCTCACCTTCTCTCTTTCTGTAACTCTCTCTCCACACCTTCTCTCTTTCTGTAACTCTCTCTCCCCACCTTCTCTCTTTCTGTAACTCTCTCTCTCCCACCGTCTCTCTTTCTGTAACTCTCTCTCCCACCTTCTCTCTTTCTGTAACTCACTCTCCCACCTTCTCTCTTTCTGTAACTCTCTCCCCACCTTTTCTCTTTCTGTTACTCTCTCGACACCTTCTCTCTTTCTGTAACTCTCTCTCCCACCTTCTCTATTTCTGTAACTCTCTCGCCCACCTTCTCTCTTTCTGTAACTCTCTCTCCTCACATTTCTCTCTTTCTGTAACTCTCTCTCCCCATCTTCTCTCTTTCTGTAACTCTCTCTCCTCACCTTCTCTCTTTCTGTAACTCTCTCTCCCACCTTCTCTCTTTCTGTAACTCTCTCCTCACCTTCTCTCTTTCTGTAACTCTCTCTCCACACCTTCTCTCTTTCTGTAACTCTCTCCCCACCGTCTCTCTTTCTGTAACTCTATCGACCACCTTCTCTCTTTCTATAACTCTCTCTCCCCACCTTCTCTCTTTCTGTAACTCTCTCTCCCACCTTCTCTCTTTCTGTAACTCTCTCCTCACCTTCTCTCTTTCTGTAACTCTCTCTCCACACCATCTCTCTTTCTGTAACTCTCTCTCCCCACCTTCTCTATTTCTGTAACTCTCTCCCCACCGTCTCTCTTTCTGTAACTCCCTCTCTCCACCTTCTCTCTTTCTGTAACTCTCTCTCCCCACCTTCTCTCTTTCTGTAACACTCTCCCCACCGTCTCTCTTTCTGTAACTCTATCGCCCACCTTCTCTCTTTCTGTAACTCTCTCTCCCCACCTTCTCTCTTTCTGTAACTCTCTCTCCTCACCTTCTCTCTTTCTGTAGCTCTCTCTCCCCACCTTCTCTCTTTCTGTAACTCTCTCTCCTCACCTTCTCTCTTTCTGTAAATCTCTCTCCCACCTTCTCTCTTTATGTAACTCTCTCCTCACCTTCTCTCTTTCTGTAACTCTCTCTCCACACCTTCTCTCTTTCTGTAACTCTCTCTCCTCACCTTCTCTCTTTCTATAACTCTCTCTCCCACCTTCTCACTTTCTGTAACTCTCTCCTCACCTTCTCTCTTTCTGTAACTCTCTCGCCACACCTTCTCTCTTTCTGTAACTCTCTCTCCCCACCTTCTCTCTTTCTGTAACTCTCTCTTCCCACCTTCTCTCTTTCTGTAACGCTCTCTCTCCCACCGTCTCTCTTTCTGTAACTCTCTCTCCCACCTTCTCTCTTTCTGTAACTCTCTCTCCCACCTTCTCTCTTTCTGTAACTCTCTCCCCACCTTCTCTCTTTCTGTTACTCTCTCGACACCTTCTCTCTTTCTGTAACTCTCTCTCCCACCTTCTCTCTTTCTGTAACTCTCTCGCCCACCTTCTCTCTTTCTGTAACTCTCTCTCCCACCTTCTCTCTTTCTGTAACTCTCTCCCCACCTTCTCTCTTTCTGTTACTCTCTCGACACTTTCTCTCTTTCTGTAACTCTCTCGCCCACCTTCTCTCTTTCTGTAACTCTCTCTCCTCACATTTCTCTCTTTCTGTAACTCTCTCTCCCCATTTTCTCTCTTTCTGTAACTCTCTCTCCTCACCTTCTCTCTTTCTGTAACTCTCCCTCCCACCTTCTATCTTTCTGTAACTCTCTCCTCACCTTCTCTCTTTCTGTAACTCTCTCTCCACACCTTCTCTCTTTCTGTAACTCTCTCTCCCCACCTTCTCTATTTCTGTAACTCTCTCCCCACCGTCTCTCTTTCTGTAACTCTATCGCCCACCTTCTCTCTTTCTGTAACTCTCTCTCCCCACCTTCTCTCTTTCTGTAACTCTCTCTCCCACCTTCTCTCTCTCTGTAACTCTCTCCTCACCTTCTCTCTTTCTGTAACTCTCTCTCCACACCTTCTCTCTTTCTGTAACTCTCTCTCCCCACCTTCTCTATTTCTGTAACTCTCTCCCCACCGTCTCTCTTTCTGTAACTCTCTCTCCCCATCTTCTCTCTTTCTGTAACTCTCTCTCCTCACCTTCTCTCTTTCTGTAACTCTCTCTCCCACCTTCTCTCTTTCTGTAACTCTCTCCTCACCTTCTCTCTTTCTGTAACTCTCTCTCCACACCTTCTCTCTTTCTGTAACTCTCTCTCCCCACCTCCTCTATTTCTGTAACTCTCTCCCCACCGTCTCTCTTTCTGTAACTCTATCGACCACCTTCTCTCTTTCTATAACTCTCTCTCCCCACCTTCTCTCTTTCTGTAACTCTCTCTCCCACCTTCTCTCTTTCTGTAACTCTCTCCTCACCTTCTCTCTTTCTGTAACTCTCTCTCCACACCATCTCTCTTTCTGTAACTCTCTCTCCCCACCTTCTCTATTTCTGTAACTCTCTCCCCACCGTCTCTCTTTCTGTAACTCCCTCTCTCCACCTTCTCTCTTTCTGTAACTCTCTCTCCCCACCTTCTCTCTTTCTGTAACTCTCTCCCCACCGTCTCTCTTTCTGTAACTCTATCGCCCACCTTCTCTCTTTCTGTAACTCTCTCTCCCCACCTTCTCTCTTTCTGTAACTCTCTCTCCTCACCTTCTCTCTTTCTGTAGCTCTCTCTCCCCACCTTCTCTCTTTCTGTAACTCTCTCTCCTCACCTTCTCTCTTTCTGTAAATCTCTCTCCCACCTTCTCTCTTTATGTAACTCTCTCCTCACCTTCTCTCTTTCTGTAACTCTCTCTCCACACCTTCTCTCTTTCTGTAACTCTCTCTCCTCACCTTCTCTCTTTCTATAACTCTCTCTCCCACCTTCTCACTTTCTGTAACTCTCTCCTCACCTTCTCTCTTTCTGTAACTCTCTCGCCACACCTTCTCTCTTTCTGTAACTCTCTCTCCCCACCTTCTCTCTTTCTGTAACTCTCTCTTCCCACCTTCTCTCTTTCTGTAACGCTCTCTCTCCCACCGTCTCTCTTTCTGTAACTCTCTCTCCCACCTTCTCTCTTTCTGTAACTCTCTCTCCCACCTTCTCTCTTTCTGTAACTCTCTCCCCACCTTCTCTCTTTCTGTTACTCTCTCGACACCTTCTCTCTTTCTGTAACTCTCTCTCCCACCTTCTCTCTTTCTGTAACTCTCTCGCCCACCTTCTCTCTTTCTGTAACTCTCTCTCCCACCTTCTCTCTTTCTGTAACTCTCTCCCCACCTTCTCTCTTTCTGTTACTCTCTCGACACTTTCTCTCTTTCTGTAACTCTCTCGCCCACCTTCTCTCTTTCTGTAACTCTCTCTCCTCACATTTCTCTCTTTCTGTAACTCTCTCTCCCCATTTTCTCTCTTTCTGTAACTCTCTCTCCTCACCTTCTCTCTTTCTGTAACTCTCCCTCCCACCTTCTATCTTTCTGTAACTCTATCGCCCACCTTCTCTCTTTCTGTAACTCTCTCTCCCCACCTTCTCTCTTTCTGTAACTCTCTCTCCCACCTTCTCTCTTTCTGTAACTCTCTCTCCCACCTTCTCTCTTTCTGTAACTCTCTCCTCACCTTCTCTCTTTCTGTAACTCTCTCTCCACACCTTCTCTCTTTCTGTAACTCTCTCTCCCCACCTTCTCTATTTCTGTAACTCTCTCCCCACCGTCTCTCTTTCTGTAACTCCCTCTCTCCACCTTCTCTCTTTCTGTTACTCTCTCTCCCCACCTTCTCTCTTTCTGTAACTCTCTCCCCACCGTCTCTCTTTCTGTAACTCTATCGCCCAACTTCTCTCTTTCTGTAACTCTAGCTCCCCACCTTCTCTCTTTCTGTAACTCTCTCTCCTCACCTTCTCTCTTTCTGTAGCTCTCTCTCCCCACCTTCTCTCTTTCTGTAACTCTCTCTCCTCACCTTCTCTCTTTCTGTAAATCTCTCTCCCACCTTCTCTCTTTCTGTAACTCTCTCCTCACCTTCTTTCTTTCTGTAACTCTCTCTCCACACCTTCTCTCTTTCTGTAACTCTCTCTCCTCACCTTCTCTCTTTCTATAACTCTCTCTCCCACCTTCTCACTTTCTGTAACTTTCTCCACACCTTCTCTCTTTCTGTAACTCTCTCTCCCCACCTTCTCTCTTTCTGTAACTCTCTCTCTCCCACCGACTCTCTTTCTGTAACTCTCTCTCCCACCTTCTCTCTTTCTGTACCTCTCTCTCCCACCTTCTCTCTTTCTGTAACTCTCTCCCCACCTTCTCTCTTTCTGTTACTCTCTCGACACCTTCTCTCTTTCTGTAACTCTCTCGCCCACCTTCTCTCTTTCTGTAACTCTCTCTCCTCACATTTCTCTCTTTCTGTAACTCTCTCTCCCCATTTTCTCTCTTTCTGTAACTCTCTCTCCTCACCTTCTCTCTTTCTGTAACTCTCCCTCCCACCTTCTATCTTTCTGTAACTCTCTCCTCACCTTCTCTCTTTCTGTAACTCTCTCTCCACACCTTCTCTCTTTCTGTAACTCTCTCTCCCCACCTTCTCTATTTCTGTAACTCTCTCCCCACCGTCTCTCTTTCTGTAACTCTATCGCCCACCTTCTCTCTTTCTGTAACTCTCTCTCCCCACCTTCTCTCTTTCTGTAACTCTCTCTCCCACCTTCTCTCTTTCTGTAACTCTCTCCTCACCTTCTCTCTTTCTGTAACTCTCTCTCCACACCTTCTCTCTTTCTGTAACTCTCTCTCCCCACCTTCTCTATTTCTGTAACTCTCTCCCCACCGTCTCTCTTTCTGTAACTCCCTCTCTCCACCTTCTCTCTTTCTGTTACTCTCTCTCCCCACCTTCTCTCTTTCTGTAACTCTCTCCCCACCGTCTCTCTTTCTGTAACTCTATCGCCCAACTTCTCTCTTTCTGTAACTCTAGCTCCCCACCTTCTCTCTTTCTGTAACTCTCTCTCCTCACCTTCTCTCTTTCTGTAGCTCTCTCTCCCCACCTTCTCTCTTTCTGTAACTCTCTCTCCTCACCTTCTCTCTTTCTGTAAATCTCTCTCCCACCTTCTCTCTTTCTGTAACTCTCTCCTCACCTTCTTTCTTTCTGTAACTCTCTCTCCACACCTTCTCTCTTTCTGTAACTCTCTCTCCCACCTTCTCTCTTTCTGTAACTCTCTCCTCACCTTCTCTCTTTCTGTAACTCTCTCTCCACACCTTCTCTCTTTCTGTAACTCTCTCGCCCACCTTCTCTCTTTCTGTAACTCTCTCTCCTCACATTTCTCTCTTTCTGTAACTCTCTCCTCACCTTCTCTCTTTCTGTAACTCTCTCTCCACACCTTCTCTCTTTCTGTAACTCTCTCCTCACCTTCTCTATTTCTGTAACTCTCTCGCCCACCTTCTCTCTTTCTGCAACTCTCTCTCCTCACATTTCTCTCTTTCTGTAACTCTCTCTCCCCATCTTCTCTCTTTCTGTAACTCTCTCTCCCCACCTTCTCTCTTTCTGTAACTCTCTCTCCCACCTTCTCTATTTCTGTAACTCTCTCCCCACCGTCTCTCTTTCTGTAACTCCCTCTCTCCACCTTCTCTCTTTCTGTAACTCTCTCTCCCCACCTTCTCTCTTTCTGTAACTCTCTCCCCACCGTCTCTCTTTCTGTAACTCTATCGCCCACCTTCTCTCTTTCTGTAACTCTCTCTCCCCACCTTCTCTCTTTCTGTAACTCTCTCTCCTCACCTTCTCTCTTTCTGTAGCTCTCTCTCCCCACCTCTCTTTCTGTAACTCTCTCTCCTCACCTTCTCTCTTTCTGTAAATCTCTCTCCCACTTTCTCTATTTCTGTAACTCTCTCGCCCACCTTCTCTCTTTCTGTAACTCTCTCTCCTCACATTTCTCTCTTTCTGTAACTCTCTCCTCACCTTCTCTCTTTCTGTAACTCTAGCTCCCCACCTTCTCTCTTTCTGTAACTCTCTCTCCTCACCTTCTCTCTTTCTGTAGCTCTCTCTCCCCACCTTCTCTCTTTCTGTAACTCTCTCTCCTCACCTTCTCTCTTTCTGTAAATCTCTCTCCCACCTTCTCTCTTTCTGTAACTCTCTCCTCACCTTCTTTCTTTCTGTAACTCTCTCTCCACACCTTCTCTCTTTCTGTAACTCTCTCTCCCACCTTCTCTCTTTCTGTAACTCTCTCCTCACCTTCTCTCTTTCTGTAAATCTCTCTCCCACCTTCTCTCTTTCTGTAACTCTCTCCTCACCTTCTTTCTTTCTGTAACTCTCTCTCCACACCTTCTCTCTTTCTGTAACTCTCTCTCCTCACCTTCTCTCTTTCTGTAGCTCTCTCTCCCCACATTCTCTCTTTCTGTAACTCTCTCTCCTCACCTTCTCTCTTTCTGTAAATCTCTCTCCCACCTTCTCTCTTTCTGTAACTCTCTCCTCACCTTCTTTCTTTCTGTAACTCTCTCTCCACACCTTCTCTCTTTCTGTAACTCTCTCTCCCACCTTCTCTCTTTCTGTAACTCTCTCCTCACCTTCTCTCTTTCTGTAACTCTCTCTCCACACCTTCTCTCTTTCTGTAACTCTCTCGCCCACCTTCTCTCTTTCTGTAACTCTCTCTCCTCACATTTCTCTCTTTCTGTAACTCTCTCCTCACCTTCTCTCTTTCTGTAACTCTCTCTCCACACCTTCTCTCTTTCTGTAACTCTCTCCTCACCTTCTCTATTTCTGTAACTCTCTCGCCCACCTTCTCTCTTTCTGCAACTCTCTCTCCTCACATTTCTCTCTTTCTGTAACTCTCTCTCCCCATCTTCTCTCTTTCTGTAACTCTCTCTCCCCACCTTCTCTCTTTCTGTAACTCTCTCTCCCACCTTCTCTATTTCTGTAACTCTCTCCCCACCGTCTCTCTTTCTGTAACTCCCTCTCTCCACCTTCTCTCTTTCTGTAACTCTCTCTCCCCACCTTCTCTCTTTCTGTAACTCTCTCCCCACCGTCTCTCTTTCTGTAACTCTATCGCCCACCTTCTCTCTTTCTGTAACTCTCTCTCCCCACATTCTCTCTTTCTGTAACTCTCTCTCCTCACCTTCTCTCTTTCTGTAGCTCTCTCTCCCCACCTCTCTTTCTGTAACTCTCTCTCCTCACCTTCTCTCTTTCTGTAAATCTCTCTCCCACTTTCTCTATTTCTGTAACTCTCTCGCCCACCTTCTCTCTTTCTGTAACTCTCTCTCCTCACATTTCTCTCTTTCTGTAACTCTCTCCTCACCTTCTCTCTTTCTGTAACTCTAGCTCCCCACCTTCTCTCTTTCTGTAACTCTCTCTCCTCACCTTCTCTCTTTCTGTAGCTCTCTCTCCCCACCTTCTCTCTTTCTGTAACTCTCTCTCCTCACCTTCTCTCTTTCTGTAAATCTCTCTCCCACCTTCTCTCTTTCTGTAACTCTCTCCTCACCTTCTTTCTTTCTGTAACTCTCTCTCCACACCTTCTCTCTTTCTGTAACTCTCTCTCCCACCTTCTCTCTTTCTGTAACTCTCTCCTCACCTTCTCTCTTTCTGTAACTCTCTCTCCACACCTTCTCTCTTTCTGTAACTCTCTCGCCCACCTTCTCTCTTTCTGTAACTCTCTCTCCTCACATTTCTCTCTTTCTGTAACTCTCTCCTCACCTTCTCTCTTTCTGTAACTCTCTCTCCACACCTTCTCTCTTTCTGTAACTCTCTCCTCACCTTCTCTATTTCTGTAACTCTCTCGCCCACCTTCTCTCTTTCTGCAACTCTCTCTCCTCACATTTCTCTCTTTCTGTAACTCTCTCTCCCCATCTTCTCTCTTTCTGTAACTCTCTCTCCCCACCTTCTCTCTTTCTGTAACTCTCTCTCCCACCTTCTCTATTTCTGTAACTCTCTCCCCACCGTCTCTCTTTCTGTAACTCCCTCTCTCCACCTTCTCTCTTTCTGTAACTCTCTCTCCCCACCTTCTCTCTTTCTGTAACTCTCTCCCCACCGTCTCTCTTTCTGTAACTCTATCGCCCACTTTCTCTCTTTCTGTAACTCTCTCTCCTCTCCTTCTCTCTTTCTGTAACTCTCTCTCCTCACCTTCTCTCTTTCTGTAGCTCTCTCTCCCCACCTCTCTTTCTGTAACACTCTCTCCTCACCTTCTCTCTTTCTGTAAATCTCTCTCCCACTTTCTCTATTTATGTAACTCTCTCGCCCACCTTCTCTCTTTCTGTAACTCTCTCTCCTCACATTTCTCTCTTTCTGTAACTCTCTCCTCACCTTCTCTCTTTCTGTAACTCTCTCTCCACACCTTCTCTCTTTCTGTAACTCTCTCCTCACCTTCTCTCTTTCTGTAACTCTCTCTCCCCACCTTCTCTCTTTCTGTAACTCTCTCTTCCCACCTTCTCTCTTTCTGTAACGCTCTCTCTCCCACCGTCTCTCTTTCTGTAACTCTCTCTCCCACCTTCTCTCTTTCTGTAACTCTCTCTCCCACCTTCTCTCTTTCTGTAACTCTCTCCCCACCTTCTCTCTTTCTGTTACTCTCTCGACACCTTCTCTCTTTCTGTAACTCTCTCTCCCACCTTCTCTCTTTCTGTAACTCTCTCGCCCACCTTCTCTCTTTCTGTAACTCTCTCTCCCACCTTCTCTCTTTCTGTAACTCTCTCCCCACCTTCTCTCTTTCTGTTACTCTCTCGACACTTTCTCTCTTTCTGTAACTCTCTCGCCCACCTTCTCTCTTTCTGTAACTCTCTCTCCTCACATTTCTCTCTTTCTGTAACTCTCTCTCCCCATTTTCTCTCTTTCTGTAACTCTCTCTCCTCACCTTCTCTCTTTCTGTAACTCTCCCTCCCACCTTCTATCTTTCTGTAACTCTCTCCTCACCTTCTCTCTTTCTGTAACTCTCTCTCCACACCTTCTCTCTTTCTGTAACTCTCTCTCCCCACCTTCTCTATTTCTATAACTCTCTCTCCCACCTTCTCTCTTTCTGTAACTCTCTCGCCCACCTTCTCTCTTTCTGTAACACTCTCCCCACCGTCTCTCTTTCTGTAACTCTCTCCTCCACCGTTTCTCTTTCTGTAACTCTCTCCCCACCATCTCTCTTTCTGTAACTCTCTCTCCCCACCTTCTCTCTTTCTGTAACTCTCTCTCCTCACCTTCTTTCTTTCTGTAACTCTCTCCCCACCGTCTCTCTTTCTGTAACTCTCTCTCCCCACCTTCTCTCTTTCTGTAACTCTCTCTCCTCACCTTCTCTCTTTCTGTAACTCTCTCTCCCACCTTCTCTCTTTCTGTAACTCTCTCTCCACACCTTCTCTCTTTCTGTAACTCTCTCTCCCCACCTTCTCTATTTCTGTAACTCTCTCTCCCACCTTCTCTCTTTCTGTAACTCTCTCTCCCGACCTTCTCTCTTTCTGTAACTCTCTCCTCACCTTCTCTCTTTCTGTAACTCTCTCTCCCCACCTTCTCTCTTTCTGTAACTCTCTCTCCTCACCTTCTATCTTTCTGTAACTCTCTCTCCACCGTCTCTCTTTCTGTAACTCTCTCTCCCCACCTTCTATTTTTCTGTAACTCTCTCTCCTCACCCTCTCTCTTTCTGTAACTCTCTCTCCCCACCTTCTCTCTTTCTGTAACTCTCTCTCCTCACCTTCTCTCTTTCTATAACTCTCTCTCCCACCTTCTCACTTTCTGTAACTCTCTACTCACCGTCTCTCTTTCTGTAACTCTCTCTCCCCACCTTCTCTCTTTCTGTAATTCTCTCTCCCCACCTTCTATCTTTCTGTAACTCTCTCTCCACACCTTCTCTCTTTCTGTAACTCTCTCCTCACCTTCTCTATTTCTGTAACTCTCTCGCCCACCTTCTCTCCTTCTGCAACTCTCTCTCCTCACATTTCTCTCTTTCTGTAACTCTCTCTCCCCATCTTCTCTCTTTCTGTAACTCTCTCTCCCCACCTTCTCTCTTTCTGTAACTCTCTCTCCCACCTTCTCTATTTCTGTAACTCTCTCCCCACCGTCTCTCTTTCTGTAACTCCCTCTCTCCACCTTCTCTCTTTCTGTAACTCTCTCTCCCCACCTTCTCTCTTTCTGTAACTCTCTCCCCACCGTCTCTCTTTCTGTAACTCTATCGCCCACCTTCTCTCTTTCTGTAACTCTCTCTCCCCACCTTCTCTCTTTCTGTAACTCTCTCTCCTCACCTTCTCTCTTTCTGTAGCTCTCTCTCCCCACCTCTCTTTCTGTAACTCTCTCTCCTCACCTTCTCTCTTTCTGTAAATCTCTCTCCCACTTTCTCTATTTCTGTAACTCTCTCGCCCACCTTCTCTCTTTCTGTAACTCTCTCTCCTCACATTTCTCTCTTTCTGTAACTCTCTCCTCACCTTCTCTCTTTCTGTAACTCTCTCTCCACACCTTCTCTCTTTCTGTAACTCTCTCCTCACCTTCTCTCTTTCTGTAACTCTCTCTCCCCACCTTCTCTCTTTCTGTAACTCTCTCTTCCCACCTTCTCTCTTTCTGTAACGCTCTCTCTCCCACCGTCTCTCTTTCTGTAACTCTCTCTCCCACCTTCTCTCTTTCTGTAACTCTCTCTCCCACCTTCTCTCTTTCTGTAACTCTCTCCCCACCTTCTCTCTTTCTGTTACTCTCTCGACACCTTCTCTCTTTCTGTAACTCTCTCTCCCACCTTCTCTCTTTCTGTAACTCTCTCGCCCACCTTCTCTCTTTCTGTAACTCTCTCTCCCACCTTCTCTCTTTCTGTAACTCTCTCCCCACCTTCTCTCTTTCTGTTACTCTCTCGACACTTTCTCTCTTTCTGTAACTCTCTCGCCCACCTTCTCTCTTTCTGTAACTCTCTCTCCTCACATTTCTCTCTTTCTGTAACTCTCTCTCCCCATTTTCTCTCTTTCTGTAACTCTCTCTCCTCACCTTCTCTCTTTCTGTAACTCTCCCTCCCACCTTCTATCTTTCTGTAACTCTCTCCTCACCTTCTCTATTTCTGTAACTCTCTCTCCACACCTTCTCTCTTTCTGTAACTCTCTCTCCCCACCTTCTCTATTTCTATAACTCTCTCTCCCACCTTCTCTCTTTCTGTAACTCTCTCGCCCACCTTCTCTCTTTCTGTAACACTCTCCCCACCGTCTCTCTTTCTGTAACTCTCTCCTCCACCGTTTCTCTTTCTGTAACTCTCTCCCCACCATCTCTCTTTCTGTAACTCTCTCTCCCCACCTTCTCTCTTTCTGTAACTCTCTCTCCTCACCTTCTTTCTTTCTGTAACTCTCTCCCCACCGTCTCTCTTTCTGTAACTCTCTCTCCCCACCTTCTCTCTTTCTGTAACTCTCTCTCCTCACCTTCTCTCTTTCTGTAACTCTCTCTCCCACCTTCTCTCTTTCTGTAACTCTCTCTCCACACCTTCTCTCTTTCTGTAACTCTCTCTCCCCACCTTCTCTATTTCTGTAACTCTCTCTCCCACCTTCTCTCTTTCTGTAACTCTCTCTCCCGACCTTCTCTCTTTCTGTAACTCTCTCCTCACCTTCTCTCTTTCTGTAACTCTCTCTCCCCACCTTCTCTCTTTCTGTAACTCTCTCTCCTCACCTTCTATCTTTCTGTAACTCTCTCTCCACCGTCTCTCTTTCTGTAACTCTCTCTCCCCACCTTCTATTTTTCTGTAACTCTCTCTCCTCACCCTCTCTCTTTCTGTAACTCTCTCTCCCCACCTTCTCTCTTTCTGTAACTCTCTCTCCTCACCTTCTCTCTTTCTATAACTCTCTCTCCCACCTTCTCACTTTCTGTAACTCTCTACTCACCGTCTCTCTTTCTGTAACTCTCTCTCCCCACCTTCTCTCTTTCTGTAATTCTCTCTCCCCACCTTCTATCTTTCTGTAACTCTCTCTCCCCACCTTCTCTCTTTCTGTAACTCTCTCTTCCCACTTTCTCTCTTTCTGTAACTCTCTCTCCCCACCTTCTCTCTTTCTGTAACTCTCTCTCCCACCGTCTCTCTTTCTGTAACTATCTCTCCCACCTTCTCTCTTTCTGTAACTCTCTCCCCCACCTTCTCTATTTCTGTAACTCTCTCGCCCACCTTCTCTCTTTCTGTAACTCTCTCTCCTCACATTTCTCTCTATCTGTAACTCTCTCTCCCCATCTTCTCTCTTTCTGTAACTCTCTCTCCTCACCTTCTCTCTTTCTGTAACTCTCTCTCCCACCTTCTCTCTTTCTGTAACTCTCTCCTCACCTTCTCTCTTTCTGTAACTCTCTCTCCACACCTTCTCTCTTTCTGTAACTCTCTCTCCCCACTTTCTCTATTTCTATAACTCTCTCTCCCACCTTCTCTCTTTCTGTAACTCTCTCGCCCACCTTCTCTCTTTCTGTAACACTCTCCCCACCGTCTCTCTTTCTGTAACTCTCTCCTCCACCGTTTCTCTTTCTGTAACTCTCTCCCCACCGTCTCTCTTTCTGTAACTCTCTCTCCCCACCTTCTCTCTTTCTGTAACTCTCTCTCCTCACCTTCTTTCTTTCTGTAACTCTCTCCCCACCGTCTCTCTTTCTGTAACTCTCTCTCCCCACCTTCTCTCTTTCTGTAACTCTCTCTCCTCACCTTCTCTCTTTCTGTAACTCTCTCTCCCACCTTCTCTCTTTCTGTAACTCTCTCTCCACACCTTCTCTCTTTCTGTAACTCTCTCTCCCCACCTTCTCTATTTCTGTAACTCTCTCTCCCACCTTCTCTCTTTCTGTAACTCTCTCTCCCGACCTTCTCTCTTTCTGTAACTCTCTCCTCACCTTCTCTCTTTCTGTAACTCTCTCTCCCCACCTTCTCTCTTTCTGTAACTCTCTCTCCTCACCTTCTATCTTTCTGTAACTCTCTCTCCACCGTCTCTCTTTCTGTAACTCTCTCTCCCCACCTTCTATTTTTCTGTAACTCTCTCTCCTCACCCTCTCTCTTTCTGTAACTCTCTCTCCCCACCTTCTCTCTTTCTGTAACTCTCTCTCCTCACCTTCTCTCTTTCTATAACTCTCTCTCCCACCTTCTCACTTTCTGTAACTCTCTACTCACCTTCTCTCTTTCTGTAACTCTCTCTCCCCACCTTCTCTCTTTCTGTAATTCTCTCTCCCCACCTTCTATCTTTCTGTAACTCTCTCTCCCCACCTTCTCTCTTTCTGTAACTCTCTCTTCCCACTTTCTCTCTTTCTGTAACTCTCTCTCCCCACCTTCTCTCTTTCTGTAACTCTCTCTCCCACCGTCTCTCTTTCTGTAACTCTCTCTCCCACCTTCTCTCTTTCTGTAACTCTCTCTCCCACCTTCTCTATTTCTGTAACTCTCTCGCCCACCTTCTCTCTTTCTGTAACTCTCTCTCCTCACATTTCTCTCTTTCTGTAACTCTCTCTCCCCATCTTCTCTCTTTCTGTAACTCTCTCTCCTCACCTTCTCTCTTTCTGTAACTCTCTCTCCCACCTTCTCTCTTTCTGTAACTCTCTCTCCACACCTTCTCTCTTTCTGTAACTCTCTGTCCCCACCTTCTCTATTTCTGTAACTCTCTCCCCACCGTCTCTCTTTCTGTAACTCTATCGCCCATCTTCTCTCTTTCTGTAACTCTCTCTCCCCACCTTCTCTCTTTCTGTAACTCTCTCCTCACCTTCTCTCTTTCTGTAACTCTCTCTCCACACCTTCTCTCTTTCTGTAACTCTCTCTCCCCACCTTCTCTATTTCTGTAACTCTCTCCCTACCGTCTCTCTTTCTGTAACTCCCTCTCTCCACCTTCTCTCTTTCTGTATCTCTCTCTCCCCACCTTCTATCTTTCTGTAACTCTCTCCCCAACGTCTCTCATTCTGTAACTCTATCGCCCCACCTTCTCTCTTTCTGTAACTCTCTCTCCACACCTTGTCTCTTTCTGTAACTCTCTCTCCTCACCTTCTCTCTTTCTGTAGCTCTCTCTCCCCACCTTCTCGCTTTCTGTAACTCTCTCTCCCCACCTTCTCTCTTTCTGTAACTCTCTCTCCCACCGTCTCTCTTTCTGTAACTCTCTCTCCCACCTTCTCTCTTTCTGTAACTCTCTCTCCCACCTTCTCTCTTTCTGTAACTCTCTCCCCACCTTCTCTCTTTCTGTTACTCTCTCGACACCTTCTCTCTTTCTGTAACTCTCTCTCCCACCTTCTCTATTTCTGTAACTCTCTCGCCCACCTTCTCTCTTTCTGTAACTCTCTCTCCTCACATTTCTCTCTTTCTGTAACTCTCTCTCCCCATCTTCTCTCTTTCTGTAACTCTCTCTCCTCACCTTCTCTCTTTCTGTAACTCTCTCTCCCACCTTCTCTCTTTCTGTAACTCTCTCTCCACACCTTCTCTCTTTCTGTAACTCTCTCTCCTCACCTTCTCTCTTTCTGTAAGTCTCTCTCCCACCTTCTCTCTTTCTGTAACTCTCTCCTCACCTTCTCTCTTTCTGTAACTCTCTCTTCACACCTTCTCTCTTTCTGTAACTCTCTCTCCCCACCTTCTCTATTTCTGTAACTCTCTCCCCACCGTCTCTCTTTCTGTAGCTCTCTCTCCACACCTTCTCTCTTTCTGTAACTCTCTCTCCACACCTTCTCTCTTTCTGTAACTCTCTCTCCCCACCTTCTCTATTTCTGTAACTCTCTCTCCCACCTTCTCTCTTTCTGTAACTCTCTCTCCCGACCTTCTCTCTTTCTGTAACTCTCTCCTCACCTTCTCTCTTTCTGTAACTCTCTCTCCCCACCTTCTCTCTTTCTTTAACTCTCTCTCCTCACCTTCTATCTTTCTGTAACTCTCTCTCCACCGTCTCTCTTTCTGTAACTCTCTCTCCCCACCTTCTATTTTTCTGTAACTCTCTCTCCTCACCCTCTCTCTTTCTGTAACTCTCTCTCCCCACCTTCTCTCTTTCTGTAACTCTCTCTCCTCACCTTCTCTCTTTCTATAACTCTCTCTCCCACCTTCTCACTTTCTGTAACTCTCTACTCACCTTCTCTCTTTCTGTAACTCTCTCTCCCCACCTTCTCTCTTTCTGTGACTCTCTCTCCCCACCTTCTCTCTTTCTGTAATTCTCTCTCCCCACCTTCTATCTTTCTGTAACTCTCTCTCCCCACCTTCTCTCTTTCTGTAACTCTCTCTTCCCACTTTCTCTCTTTCTGTAACTCTCTCTCCCCACCTTCTCTCTTTCTGTAACTCTCTCTCCCACCGTCTCTCTTTCTGTAACTCTCTCTCCCACCTTCTCTCTTTCTGTAACTCTCTCTCCCACCTTCTCTATTTCTGTAACTCTCTCGCCCACCTTCTCTCTTTCTGTAACTCTCTCTCCTCACATTTCTCTCTTTCTGTAACTCTCTCTCCCCATCTTCTCTCTTTCTGTAACTCTCTCTCCTCACCTTCTCTCTTTCTGTAACTCTCTCTCCCACCTTCTCTCTTTCTGTAACTCTCTCCTCACCTTCTCTCTTTCTGTAACTCTCTCTCCATACCTTCTCTCTTTCTGTAACTCTCTCTCCCCACCTTCTCTATTTCTGTAACTCTCTCCCCACCGTCTCTCTTTCTGTAACTCTATCGCCCACCTTCTCTCTTTCTGTAACTCTCTCTCCCCACCTTCTCTCTTTCTGTAACTCTCTCCTCACCTTCTCTCTTTCTGTAACTCTCTCTCCACACCTTCTCTCTTTCTGTAACTCTCTCTCCCCACCTTCTCTATTTCTGTAACTCTCTCCCTACCGTCTCTCTTTCTGTAACTCCCTCTCTCCACCTTCTCTCTTTCTGTATCTCTCTCTCCCCACCTTCTATCTTTCTGTAACTCTCTCTCCCCACCTCTCTTTCTGTAACTCTCTCTCCTCACCTTCTCTCTTTCTGTAAATCTCTCTCCCACTTTCTCTATTTCTGTAACTCTCTCGCCCACCTTCTCTCTTTCTGTAACTCTCTCTCCTCACATTTCTCTCTTTCTGTAACTCTCTCCTCACCTTCTCTCTTTCTGTAACTCTCTCTCCACACCTTCTCTCTTTCTGTAACTCTCTCCTCACCTTCTCTCTTTCTGTAACTCTCTCTCCACACCTTCTCTCTTTCTGTAACTCTCTCTCCCACCTTCTCTCTTTCTGTAACTCTCTCCCCACCGTCTCTCTTTCTGTAACTCCCTCTCTCCACCTTCTCTCTTTCTGTAACTCTCTCTCCCCACCTTCTCTCTTTCTGTAACTCTCTCCCCACCGTCTCTCTTTCTGTAACTCTATCGCCCACCTTCTCTCTTTCTGTAACTCTCTCTCCCCACCTTCTCTCTTTCTGTAACTCTCTCTCCTCACCTTCTCTCTTTCTGTAGCTCTCTCTCCCCACCTCTCTTTCTGTAACTCTCTCTCCTCACCTTCTCTCTTTCTGTAAATCTCTCTCCCACCTTCTCTATTTCTGTAACTCTCTCGACCACCTTCTCTCTTTCTGTAACTCTCTCTCCTCAAATTTCTCTCTTTCTGTAACTCTCTCCTCACCTTCTCTCTTTCTGTAACTCTCTCTCCACACCTTCTCTCTTTCTGTAACTCTCTCTCCTCACCTTCTCTCTTTCTGTAACTCTCTCTCCCACCTTCTCTCTTTCTGTAACTCTCTCTCCACACCTTCTCTCTTTCTGTAACTCTCTCTGCCCACCTTCTCTATTTCTGTAACTCTCTCTCCCACCTTCTCTCTTTCTGTAACTCTATCTCCCCACCTTCTCTCTTTCTGTGACTCTCTCTCCACACCTTCTCTCTTTCTGTAACTCTCTCTGCCCACCTTCTCTATTTCTGTAACTCTCTCTCCTCACTTTCTCTCTTTCTGTAACTCTCTCTTCCCACCTTCTCTCCTTCTGTAACTCTCTCTTCCCACCTTCTCTCTTTCTGTAACTCTCTCTCCCACCTTCTCTCTTTCTGTAACTCTCTCTCCCCAACTTCTCTATTTCTGTAACTCTCTCTCCTCACTTTCTCTCTTTCTGTAACTCTCTCTCCCCACCTTCTCTTTTTCTGTAACTCTCTCCACCTTCTCTCTTTCTGTAACTCTCTCTCCCCACTTTCTCTCTTTCTGTAACTCTCTCTCCTCACCTTCTCTCTTTCTGTAACTCTGTCCCCACCTTCTGTCTTTCTGTTACTCTATCCCCACCTTCTCTCTATCTGAAACTCTTTCTCCCCAACTTCTCTATTTCTGTAACTCGCTCTCCACACCTTCTCTCTTTCTGTAACTCTCTCTCCCCAACTTCTCTATTTCTGTAACTCTCTCTCCTCACTTTCTCTCTTTCTGTAACTCTCTCTCCCCACCTTCTCTTTTTCTGTAACTCTCTCCACCTTCTCTCTTTCTGTAACTCTCTCTCCCCACTTTCTCTCTTTCTGTAACTCTCTCTCCTCACCTTCTCTCTTTCTGTAACTCTCTCTCCCCACCTTCTCTCTTTCTGTAACTCTCTCTCCCCACCTTCTATATTTCTGTAACTCTCTCTCCCCACCTTCTCTCTTTCTGTAACTCTCTCTTCCCACCTTCTCTCTTTCTGTAACTCTCTCTCCCCACCTTCTCTCTTTCTGTAACTCTCTCTCTCCCACCTTCTCTCTTTCTGTAACTCTCTCTCCCACCTTCTCTCTTTCTGTAACTCTCTCTCCCACCTTCTATCTTCTGTAATCTCTCTCCCCACCTTCTCTCTTTCTATAACTCTCTCTCCTCACCTTCTCTCTTTCTGTAACTCTCTCTCCCCACCTTCTCTCTTTCTGTAACTCTCTCCCCACCTTCTCTCTTTCTGTAACTCTCCCCACCTTCTCTCTTTCTTTAACTCTCTCTCCCACCTTCTCTCTTTCTGTAACTCTCTCTCCCACCTTCTCTCTTTCTATAACTCTCTCTCCTCACCTTCTCTTTTTCTGTAACTCTCTCTCCCCACCTTCTCTCTCCCCACCTTCTCTCTTTCTTGCTCTGTCTCTCCCTTACTCTTTCTTTTTAACGCTCTCTTTAACGCTCTCTCTCTCTCTTTTTAACTCTTTAACTCTCTCTCTCCTCTCTCCAGTAATAGCACCAGGTTTGTGTGTGTGTGTGATTTATTCAATGTTTTTTTGGAGGTTTTGTATAAAAGAACTGAAAACTTTGAACTGGAGTACAAAGCCATGTATTTTTGGGTCACACGTTTTACCAGTCTCTTCCTTTTGAGAGAATTTTCTTTGTGTGTGTGTGTGCCTGCGTGCATGCCTGCGTGTGTGTGTGTATGTGCCTGCGTGCGTGCATGCGTGCATGTGCGCACGTCACACATGTCTAGTGGCTTGGTCGACTCCTCTCCTCCACATTCGTCCTTGAAGTGAGTATCAGCGGGATGCCCAGATCCAAGGGAAGGCAGTCAAGAGGAGAGAGAGGGGAGGCAGGGGGTGTTGAGAGGAGAGAGGGGAGGTACGGTGCAGAGGGGTTGGGAGCTAAATAATGGATGATTTATTATTGAAATAAAGGCTGGGCTAGAGGAAAACAGAGAGAGAAGCCATGTCATTACCGTGGAAACACTGCACTCCCCATAGCCAGCTAGGCAGAGCAGATGAGAGCAGATCAGGAAGCTATACTGTCGTCAGATATGTCACCCTGAATCACACTTTTTGATCATCAGGATTTCATTGGTTGAACCTTTTTTTTGTCAAATCAAATCAGGCATTAATGTAGCGTTTTGAAATCTGATAATGAGAAATGTTTATTACCTCAGCATATACTGAGGCATGCAAAGACATGTTCTCCTAGCACTGTTGCGGTACTGTTTCGGTTTTGTAAATTCACGTTGTCATTTATTGTTTAGTGTTCTGAGTTGTAATTAAACATCATCATGAACACTTACCACGCTGCGCTTTGGTCCTCCTCTCTTTCTTCCACCGACGACAACCCTTACAAGTTGCTAATCAGCTAACATGATAAAGGTGATGAGATTGAGTTATACAGTCACCCATCCACCCCAACCTGTCTTCCCTTCCAAAAAATATGCAGTCAGAGTGCAGTATTACTGCGTCCACCTCATTTACTGCACTTGTACTTTCAAAACTGCAATATTTCTTTTTGTAAAGGATAAGTAACTTGCTGTCTTTATCTGTGATTGAAATGCTCTGTATAAGAAATGGTGTACTGGACACAAAAAACATACTTTTTGGTGTGCCTGTCACGAATTTCCAATAAGCAATTTGTGTCTATTTCACAATCATCTGTTACACTGGGTTGGCATTAGCAAAACTATGCTGGCTCTGTCACTCCTCAGGACAGCATACAAATCAAATCAAATCAAATGTATTTATATAGCCCTTCGTACATCAGCTGATATCTCAAAGTGCTGTGCAGAAACCCAGCCTAAAACCCCAAACAGCAAGCAATGCAGGTGTAGAAGCACGGTGGCTAGGAAAAACTCCCTAGAAAGGCCAAAACCTAGTAAGAAACCTAGAGAGGAACCAGGCTGTGTGGAGTGGCCAGTCCTCTTCTGGCTGTGCCGGGTGTGCACTCAGCATACACTATGTACCCTAATGCCTAACGCAAACATCCAACACATTCACAACTAATGGTGTGGCAAAATCAGTGAACTTTTAATTGAAGTCAAAGCGCCCTGTAACATGGGCGTCCTGAGTCAAGAAATTACATTGCTGAGGTGTCACGTTTGGCTTGAATTTGTTGACTGCGTTGCAAAGCTGACATAGTATTCTTCGTGAGCTGTGATGTTGGAGCACACGATGGAGAAAAGTTTCTAACTTACCAAAGCATAAACACAAAACTTACGGTTGTTTTGGAAAGCTCACAAGTCCCGGTTATAAAGCTCCTAACTTATTCATTTAAGTCAACCTAAGCCGGAAACGGTGGGATCCAGTTTAACACTTGCGATGTTAACAGTAATTAAAATGGGAAAAGGAGTATGCTGCCATGCTACTGGCTTGGAGAATGATGTTTTAGCCAGACATATGGTTACAATAATTATTCCCAGGACTACAAGAGAAACAAATAAACACACACTAAACAAACACAGGGCCCAGCTGAGGACCGCGGGGCAGAACTGCATTCTGGGGAGGCACCCAAAAAACAAACGCCTGATCTTATCTGCCCTGACCCAGGCAGACTTTGAGCCGCGGAGGAAGAAGAGGATGGGAGGAAGACAGCGAGACAGCACGAAGGAAGAAGAGGATGGGAGGAAAACAGCGAGGCAGCACGGGGGAGAGGGAGAATGGAGGGATGAAAAAAGTGATGAAGGAGTGATGGAGGGGTTCTGGCGTGAGGAGAAGACAACAGAACTCATCTCCCTGGGGAACCTTTCCGAATTAGAATTCTCCCGGCTTCTCCCAAACAAAAACTCTACGGTCTGGTTTCAGTTGGGGAACATCGTCTGGTTTCAGTTGGGGAACATCGGCCTGTTACCGTGTGTATCTAGCGAGAGGGATGCAGCAGACAATCGTCATGATATTAAGTACATCCCAGAAATATCCCCTTATAAAACTTGATATATGACTATTACTGTGTAGTGTATTACCCATGTTGTCCCTGACAATGCAGTATTAAACAATAAGCTTCAGCCTCTAAGCTGCCTCTGAAATGAACACCCCTCCAGCAAACGGGGATGAGAGGCCTGGAAAAGGCCTTGAGATAGCTTTCCCCATTTTCTCTTTTTCTTCCTCTGTGGTTTAGTGTTTAAAAAGAACAGAGGGATGGCAGAACTGTTGCCGTGGAGCCCAGCGGAGTCTAAATAGAAATGGTTGGTTATTGTGGTGTGGTGGGGAAAACAAGGGGTAATTCTCTCTCTCTCTCTCTCAGCAGAAGCAGGGGAGGATGCGGGGGGGTTGGGGACAGAAGGGAATAGCAGTTAATAAGGCGATGGGTGAAAGGCTTTGTGAAAGCTCCCGTGGTGCTGGGCTGTAATGGAGATAAGCGCGCTGCGTTGTTGTCTCACAAAAATCAACAAAGGGAACATGCGATGGAAGATTTGCGCAGCGCTCCCCAGTGAAAAGCGGGTTTCATGGCGCCGTAATGTTTAGCCGCATTAGGAATCATTAGGCCTGCATGCCACCGAAGGGGAACAGCGCCAGACTCCAGAACGGCAGGCATCACACACACACCCGTGCCCCAGTTTACGCCGTTTCAAAAGCTGCCCGTAATCCACCCCTAAACTCGCTTCCCCGTTCACCTTCTGATGTGGGGAAATCTTAGAAAGAGATTTCTGTTTTCAAGCAAATGGGAAATAGGAACCGTTGCCTGTTTGTTTGTTTAGCTGAAGATTTTGGCTAATCTACATCCCTGTGTATTCTGATTTGCTGGATAGATAAGGCCGGCTGTTCTGTGTTCTTAGTAACAGCAGGTGCTTGCCTAGCATGGGCAGTGGGTAGCTGGTGGATGTTAGAGCCGGCCGGCCAGACATGCATAAGCTGCTGGTGCCCTATGTAGTCAGGCTGGAATGGAATGAATGCTGAGTTCACAGGCTCTGTTGGTCTTTTCCCCCGGTTATGGGAATTCTCTGGAACAAAATTCTAGCTAGCTATGAAACAAGTTGATTTCTAGAATCTTGGTTAGCAGAAAAAGGTCAAAAGAGGGAAGATGGAAAAAGACCCAGTGATACACAGTAACTTGCCAGGGACTTTTTGTTACACTGGAGGAAGGAAGGAAGGAAGGAAGGAAGGAAGGAAAGGAAGGAAGGACGGAAGGGAAGGAAGGAAGGAAGGAAGGAAGGAAGGAAGGAAGGAAGGAAGGAAGGAAGGAAGGAAGGAAGGAAGGAAGGAAGGAAGGAAGGAAGGAAGGAAGGAAGGAAGGAAGGAAGGAAGGAAACAGCTTTTCAGGAAGGCCTAGCTCAGCTCAGCTGTAATGGATGCCGTGGGCTTGCTGTCCAGGTACTTCACATCCTGCCTTTGATAGCAAGTCACTGAAACACAGTGCATGGAGGTCAGGCCCCACTGTCTGGGGACCTATTAGGGGCTAACAGTGAGCTAGATGGCCCACACAGCAATCTGCTCCATACTGCAGGCACTAAGTACACTAAGTACCCCAACCCCAGCGCCACATCTGATCTGGGGCCAGCCAGAGCGGTGCTTGGGGACCGCTCCTCCTGAACCGTCATTTGTCTCAGACCATCGCCAGCCAGCAGCGCCTGCGGTCGAATTAAGCCTTGATCTATGGGAAAGGCCACAGTGCTGGCCTCTCTCACTGCGGCTACTGCCTCCCCTATGAGGGTTAGCTACACCACTGGTCTATTAGAGAAAGCCTCCGTGTTCACAGCCACTCACTAAGAATATCTTACAGATAATGATAGTAAAACTACAAAGCAATATGGTTTGATATTGATATGGTGTTTCTGTTTCCAGCCCATGGGAGCTTTATTATCCACACTGTTCTGTTCTTACTGTAGTTCCCAGAGACTCCCTTTGCTGTCTGTTTCTAATGCTTAGTTGTGACAGTGATTTGAAGGGATGAAGCCATCACTAACGAGTGCGCACCTGTCAGTAACGCGCTGTATTTTGGTGTTGAATAGAAACATCAGCATCACAACACAGTGTTTCAGTGACTTGATATCGAAGGCACGTCAATTGATATTTTAAGAACAAATTCTTATTTACAATGACGGCCTATCCCGGCCAAACCCTGACCCGGACGACGCTGTGCGCCGCCCTATAGAACTCCCAATCACAGCTGGATGTGATACAGCCCAGGATCAAACCAGGGTCTGTAGTTACAGCTCTTGCACTGAAATGCAGTGCCTTAGACCACGGCACCACTCGGGAGCCCTGAAGTTCCTGGACAGCACCCTGTTCCCTATAGTGGGCCCTATTTTGGCTCTGGTCAAACATAGTGCACTAGTTATATGATGATTAGGGTGTGGTTTTAGACCAGGCCTCTTTCTGAATGAACATGGTACTGTCTGAGAGCCCACATGGACAGAAGGAGATGTATCAGGCTATGACACAGAGCTGCTCCCAGTCTCCTCCAGGCCACAGTCAGACCCTGGTTTGGTGTTGAGTGTTCATCCACTGGCTTTGCGTTTCTGTCAACACCATCATGTTGGGTTTTCAGCACCTCTTTAGATGGCTGCCTGCTCCCTGGCCTGCTATGCTATTCTCTCTCTCTCTCTCTCTCTCTCTCTCTCTCTCTCTCTCTCTCTCTCTCTCTCTCTCTCTCTCTCTCTCTCTCTCTCTCTCTCAATTCAATTCAATTCAAGGGGCTTTATTGGCATGGGAAACATGTGTTAACATTGCCAAAGCAAGTGGGGTAGATAATATACAAAAGTGAAATAAACAATACAAATGTACATTAAACATTACACATAAAGATATTACAAATGTCATTATATACAGTGTTGGAACAATGTACAAATGGTTAAAGTACACAAGGGAAAATAAATAAACATATATATGGGTTGTATTTACAACGGTGTTTGTTCTTCACTGGTTGCCCTTTTCTTGTGGCAACAGGTAACAAATCTTGCTGCTGTGATGGCACACTGTGGAATTTCACCCAGTAGATATGGGAGAGTATCAAAATTGGATTTGTTTTCGAATTCTTTGTAGATCTGTGTTATCTGGGGGAAATATGTCTCTCTAATATGGTCATACATTGGGCAGGAGGTTAGGAAGTGCAGCTCAGTTTCCACCTCATTTTGTGGGCAGTGAGCACATAGCCTGTCTTCTCTTGAGAGCCATGTCTGCCGACGGCGGCCTTTCTCAATAGCAAGGCTATGCTCACTGAGTCTGTACATAGTCAAGTTTGGGTCAGTCACTGACCCTCAAGTTTGGGTCAGTCATAGTGGTCAGGTATTCCGCCACTGTGTACTCTCTGTTTAGGGCCAATTAGCATTCTAGTTTGCACTGTTTTTTGTTAATTCTTTCAAATGTCACTCTCTCTCTCTCTCGTCGGAGTGCATGCTGGGAGTGAGTCGTCAAGCAGAGTGTTTGTGAGAGCGAATGGAATTTCTTTTCACTCTATTGGGTTTTGGTATGTACATATATATATATATATATATATATTGATTAGTTTAGTTGTTTTACGGATATATTGTTTAACTATCACTAAGCACGTATAGGGGTGGTGGGATCTTTGAGGTTGTTTTTTCGCGAGGGCACAACCAGCGGGTGGGGCTGGTTGCAATGGCCACTCGCGGAAATGTAGAGTTTGAAAAACTTAGTCGGAGGCATGGAGTAAAAATTCCTGCTGCGGCTGGGTGTTCAGTGGAAGAATGTAGCTTGGCTGTGGGTGCTATCATTGGGTATGATAGCATCAAATCAGCCTCAAGGATGAATAGCGCTGTAGTGATATTCTTAGATTCAATTGAAAAGGTGAATAAGATAGTTGAGAGGGGTGTTGTGTTGCGGGAGACACAGACGCCGGTATTTCCGCTTATGAATCCTGCGAAGAAAATTATGCTTTCTAACGTGCCACCATTTGTTAGAGATGAAGTGTTAGAGCGAGAGTTATCTCGCCATGGTCAAATCGTATCTACAATAAAGAAGGTTCTTTTTGGATGCAAATCTCCGTTGTTGAAACATGTCGTGTCTCATAGGAGACAAGTGCATATCAATCAATCAATCAAATTTATTTTATATAGCCCTTCGTACATCAGCTGATATCTCAAAGTGCTGTATAGAAACCCAGCCTAAAACCCCAAACAGCAAGCAATGCAGGTGAAGAAGCACGGTGGCTAGGAAAAACTCCCTAGAAAGGCCAAAACCTAGGAAGAAACCTAGAGAGGAACCAGGCTATGTGGGGTGGCCAGTCCTCTTCTGGCTGTGCCGGGTGGAGATTATAACAAAACATGGTCAAGATGTTCAAATGTTCATAAATGACCAGCATGGTCGAATAATAATAAGGCAGAATAGTTGAAACTGGAGCAGCAGCACAGTCAGGTGGACTGGGGACAGCAAGGAGTCATCATGTCAGGTATTCCTGGGGCATGGTCCTAGGGCTCAGGTCCTCCGAGAGAGAGAAAGAAAGAGAGAATTAGAGAGAGCATATGTGGGATGGCCAGTCCTCTTCTGGCTGTGCCGGGTGGAGATTATAACAGAACATGGCCAAGATGTTCAAATGTTCATAAATGATCAGCATGGTTGAATAATAATAAGGCAGAACAGTTGAAACTGGAGCAGCAGCACAGCCAGGTGGACTGGGGACAGCAAGGAGTCATCATGTCAGGTAGTCCTGGGGCATGGTCCTAGGGCTCAGGTCCTCCGAGAGAGAGAAAGAGAGAAGGAGAGAATTAGAGAACGCACACTTAGATTCACACAGGACACCGAATAGGACAGGAGAAGTACTCCAGATATAACAAACTGACCCTAGCCCCCCGACACATAAACTACTGCAGCATAAATACTGGAGGCTGAGACAGGAGGGGTCAGGAGACACTGTGGCCCACTCCGAGGACACCCCCGGACAGGGCCAAACAGGAAGGATATAACCCCACCCACTTTGCCAAAGCACAGCCCCCACACCACTAGAGGGATATCTTCAACCACCAACATACCATCCTGAGACAAGGCTGAGTATAGCCCACAAAGACCTCCGCCACGGCACAACTTAAGGGGGGGGGGGGGGGGCGCCAACCCAGACAGGATGACCACATCAGTGACTCAACCCACTCAGGTGACGCACCCCCTCCAGGGACGGCATGAGAGAGCCCCAGTAAAGCCTGTGACTCAGCCCCTGTAATAGGGTTAGAGGCAGAGAATCCCAGTGGAAAGAGGGGAACCGGCCAGGCAGAGACAGCAAGGGTGGTTCGTTGCTCCAGAGCCTTTCCGTTCACCCTCCCACTCCTGGGCCAGACTACACTCAATCATATGACCCACTGAAGAGATGAGTCTTCAGTAGAGACTTAAAGGTTGAGACCGAGTTTGCGTCTCTGACATGGGTAGGCAGACCGTTCCATAAAAATGGAGCTCTATAGGAGAAAGCCCTGCCTCCAGCTGTTTGCTTAAAAATTCTAGGGACAATTAGGAGGCCTGCGTCTTGTGACCGTAGCGTACGTGTAGGTATGTACGGCAGGACCAAATCACAGAGATAGATAGGAGCAAGCCCATGTAATGCTTTGTAGGTTAGCAGTAAAACCTTGAAATCAGCCCTTGCTTTGACAGGAAGCCAGTGTAGAGAGGCTAGCACTGGAGTAATATGATCAAATTTTTTGGTTCTAGTCAGGATTCTAGCAGCCGTATTTAGCACTAACTGAAGTTTATTTAGTGCTTTATCCGGGTAGCCGGAGAGTAGAGCATTGCAGTAGTCTAACCTGGAAGTGACAAAAGCATGGATTAATTTTTCTGCATCATTTTTGGACAGAAAGTTCCTGATTTTTGCAATGTTACGTAGATGGAAAAAAGCTGTCCTTGAAATGGTCTTGATATGTTCTTCAAAAGAGAGATCAGGGTCCAGAGTAACGCCGAGGTCCTTCACAGTTTTATTTGAGACGACTGTACAACCATTAAGATTAATTGTCAGATTCAACAGAAGATCTCTTTGTTTCTTGGGACCTAGAACAAGCATCTCTGTTTTGTCCGAGTTTAAAAGTAGAAAGTTTGCAGCCATCCACTTCCTTATGTCTGAAACACATTCTTCTAGCAAGGGCAATTTTGGGGCTTCACCATGTTTAATTGAAATGTACAGCTGTGTGTCATCCGCATAGCAGTGAAAGTTAACATTATGTTTTCGAATAACATCCCCAAGAGGTAAAATATATAGTGAAAACAATAGTGGTCCTAAAACGGAACCTTGAGGAACACCGAAATTTACAGTTGATTTGTCAGAGGACAGACCATTCACAGAGACAAACTGATATCTTTCCGACAGATAAGATCTAAACCAGGCCAGAACTTGTCCGTGTAGACCAATTTGGGTTTCCAATCTCTCCAAAAGAATGTGGTGATCGATGGTATCAAAAGCAGCACTAAGGTCTAGGAGCACGAGGACAGATGCAGAGCCTCGGTCCGATGCCATTAAAATGTCATTTACCACCTTCACAAGTGCCGTCTCAGTGCTATGATGGGGTCTAAAACCAGACTGAAGCATTTCGTATACATTGTTTGTCTTCAGGAAGGCAGTGAGTTGTTGCGCAACAGCCTTTTCTAAAATTTTTGAGAGGAATGGAAGATTCGATATAGGCCGATAGTTTTTTATATTTTCTGGGTCAAGGTTTGGCTTTTTCAAGAGAGGCTTTATTACTGCCACTTTTAGTGAGTTTGGTACACATCCGGTGGATAGAGAGCCGTTTATTATGTTCAACATAGGAGGGCCAAGCACAGGAAGCAGCTCTTTCAGTAGTTTAGTTGGAATAGGGTCCAGTATGCAGCTTGAAGGTTTAGAGGCCATGATTATTTTCATCATTGTGTCAAGAGATATAGTACTAAAACACTTGAGTGTCTCTCTTGATCCTAGGTCCTGGCAGAGTTGTGCAGACTCAGGACAACTGAGCTTTGAAGGAATACGCAGATTTAAGGAAGAGTCCGTAATTTGCTTTCTAATAATCATAATCTTTTCCTCAAAGAAGTTCATGAATTTATCACTGCTAAAGTGAAAGTCATCCTCTCTTGGGGAATGCTGCTTTTTAGTTAGCTTTGCGACAGTATCAAAAAGGAATTTCGGATTGTTCTTATTTTCCTCAATTAAGTTAGAAAAATAGGATGATCGAGCAGCAGTAAGGGCTCTTCGGTACTGCACAGTACTGTCTTTCCAAGCTAGTCGGAAGACTTCCAGTTTGGTGTGTCGCCATTTCCGTTCCAATTTTCTGGAAGCTTGCTTCAGAGCTCGGGTATTTTCTGTGTACCAGGGAGCTAGTTTCTTATGAGAAATGTTTTTAGTTTTTAGGGGTGCAACTGCATCTAGGGTACTGCGCAAGGTTAAGTTGAGTTCCTCAGTTAGGTGGTTAACTGATTTTTGTCCTCTGGCGTCCTTGGGTAGACAGAGGGAATCTGGAAGGACATCAAGGAATCTTTGTGTTGTCTGTGAATTTATAGCACGACTTTTGATGATCCTTGGTTGGGGTCTGAGCAGATTATTTGTTGCAATTGCAAACGTAATAAAATGGTGGTCCGATAGTCCAGGATTATGAGGAAAAACATTAAGATCCACAACATTTATTCCATGGGACAAAACTAGGTCCAGCGTATGACTGTGACAGTGAGTGGGTCCAGAGACATGTTGGACAAAACCCACTGAGTCGATGATGGCTCCGAAAGCCTTTTGGAGTGGGTCTGTGGACTTTTCCATGTGAATATTAAAGTCACCAAAGATTAGAATATTGTCCGCTATGACTACAAGGTCCGATAGGAATTCAGGCAACTCAGTGAGGAACGCTGTATATGGCCCAGGAGGCCTGTAAACAGTAGCTATAAAAAGTGATTGAGTAGGCTGCATAGATTTCATGACTAGAAGCTCAAAAGACGAAAACGTCATTTTTTTTTTTTGTAAATTGAAATTTGCTATCGTAAATGTTAGCAACACCTCCGCCTTTGCGGGATGCACGGGGGATATGGTCACTAGTGTAGCCAGGAGGTGAGGCCTCATTTAACACAGTAAATTCATCAGGCTTAAGCCATGTTTCAGTCAGGCCAATCACATCAAGATTATGATCAGTGATTAGTTCATTGACTATAATTGCCTTTGAAGTAAGGGATCTAACATTAAGTAGCCCTATTTTGAGATGTGAGGTATCATGATCTCTTTCAATAATGACAGGAATGGAGGTGGTCTTTATCCTAGTGAGATTGCTAAAGCGAACACCGCCATGTTTAGTTTTGCCCAACCTAGGTCGAGGCACAGACACGGTCTCAATGGTGATAGCTGAGCTGACTACACTGACTGTGCTAGTGGCAGACTCCACTATGCTGCCTGGCCTGCACCCTATTTCATTGTGGAGCTAGAGGAGTTAGAGCCCTGTCTATGTTGGTAGATAAAATGAGAGCACCCCTCCAGCTAAATGCATATGATTTTAAAGAAGGAAGGAGATGAACTGAATTTAGCGTTTAGTTTTAAGATTGATGGATTTGATTATGTCTTCTATGCATCTACTGAATCAATGAAATGTTTTGGATGTGGAAGAGAGGGGCATTTGGTGCGTAATTGTCCCAAGAATGAACGCGCTGAGCCTGGTAGTAGCTTTAGTGCGGGTGCAACTAACGTACCACAGCGAAGGGATGAAAATACTACAGGTGTAGGGGAAGAGAGAAGGTGGGCAGATGTGGTTGGAAAAGTAGGAGAGGAAGGCATTGTGGATACGGGGGCAATTGTGGTAGATCAAAACAAAGAGGGAGGGGAAACAGTAGGTGAGATTGCGACTGCCGTCGCTGAGGTGGTGCTGGAAAATGAAATTGGAGGTCAAGAGGAGATTGAAATAACGGAAAAGGAAGCGGATGTTTTCAAAATACCGAGGAGTAAAAGGAAGAATTTAAGGGGTGGTGAAGGGTCTAATTCTAAGAGAAAGGTAGAGATGGATAAATCAGGTGAAGATGAACAGGTTGTAGAGATGGGGTTTTCTTCTGGGGAGGATAGCGAGTGAGTCATCTGACGCGTCACAACAATATAGTGAGATAGATGGGGTGGAAGGGAGGTATGGGATCGAGAAGATACGTCAATTTCTGAAGTTGACAAAAGGGAAGAAATATATGCAGGATTACAATGTAACTGATTTTTTCCCTGAACGTGAATTGTTTATTGAATCAGCAAAGTTTCTGATGTCAAAAATTACAGGGGGAGGTTTGAAAAGCCCTGAAATTGCTAGACTCAAGAAAGTGGTCACGAGAGTAATAAGTGATGCAAATTCTAAAGAAAATGAAAGAGTTCAGTTGCAGTTTTAACTCTGTAAAGAGATGTGGTGGCTGTATCTTCCTCTGTATTTTTTTCTTATCCATGAGCAGTTTTAAGATCTCTTCTTTGAACGTAAATGGGGCAAGAGATGTTAAAAAAAGAGCCATGGTGTATGAGTTAATGAGGGGAAAGGGAAGTGACATAATTTTCCTACAAGAAACGCATAGTAATTTGGAAAATTAAGTTATGTGGCAACAGGAGTGGGGGGGGGGGACAGTGGTGTGTAGTCATAAAAACTCAAAAAGTGGGGGTGTGGTTATCTTGTTCTCAAAAGGGTTTTTGCCTTTGTCATATGAGGTTGAAGAGGTAGTTGAGGGGAGGTATTTAAAAGTTAGAGCAAGGTATGAAAACATCAATATGTGTCTGATAAATGTATATGCCCCAGTGGTGACAGTTGAGAGGGTATGTTTTTTAGAGACATTATCAAATACCATTGAGAAATGTAACAAAGAAGATTATTTGTTTATTGCTGGGGATTTTAACTGCACAGTTAGTGATTTAGATAGAAATCACCAAGAACCTCATATAGCCTCAAAGACGTTTTTAAAACGCCTTATTGTAACAAATGAACTGTGTGATATTTGGCGGAGTCAACATGGAAGAACAAGGCAGTACACCTGGGCGCATGTGAGAGAGAACATCATCTCTATGGCCAGGTTAGATAGGTTTTATGTTTTTGAGCATCAATCTCAGGTCTGTAAATCAAGTGTGATAACTCCAGTGGGATTTTCTGATCATTGTTTAATAACAGAGGTGGTGTTCATTAACGATGTAAAACCTAAAAGCGCATACTGGCATTTTAATATAACTTTATTGAGTGATGCTCACTTCAGGAATTGTTTCAGTTTTTTTTGGGAGAGGTGGAGGTCTCAAAAGGCCAGTTTTGTATCCCTTCAACAATGGTGGGATATAGGGAAAATCCAGATTCAACAATTTTGTAATCAATACACGAGGAATGTCACCAAGGATATCACCAGATCAATGAAAGCCCTAGAGATTGAAATAGTGGAACTCATGACGTTGGTTGAGACCACAGGAGATCGAGGCCATACTCAGGCCCTCAAGAGGAGAAAAGCTGCATTGGCAGATCTGCTGGGTATCAGAGCACAGGGGGCATTGGTGAGAAGTACATTTCAGGGCATATCTGAAATGGATGCCTCATCCAAATTTTTCTTTGGTTTAGAGAAAAAGAATGGACAAAGAAAAATTATTCATTGTCTCAAATCAGCTGTTGGACAAGAGCTCACTAGCCCTAGTGAAATTAGAAAGAGGGCAGTAGAGTTCTATGCTGAGCTCTACAAGTGTGAGTACAAAGAGGACAAAACAGTGACACAGCAGTTCTTTGATGGGCTCCCAAAGGTGCCTGCAGAAGCTCAGGTTGAGCTTGAGCAACCATTGTCTTTGCAGGATTTATACACTGCATTAAATGGCATGGAAAATGGAAGGGCACCAGGCATTGATGGGCTTCCCGTTGACTTTTTTAAGTCTTTTTGGGCTATGTTGGGAGAGGATTGGTTAGAAGTAGCTAATGATAGTTTAACCGGAGGGTTACTACCAATAAGCTGCAGAAGGGCTGTCCTCACCCTACTGCCCAAAAAGGGTGACCCGAGGGAGGTGAAGAACTGGAGGCCGGTGGCTTTATTGTGTACTGATTATAAGATATTGTCAAAGGCTTTGTCCAACAGGCTGAGGGAGGTGATGGGGCAAATCATACATACGGATCAGTCCTACTGTGTTCCTGGCAGGCAGATAGGGGATAACATTTCTCTGATTCGTGATTTTTTGGATGTCTCTAGGGCTATTGGGTTGGATGCTGGTCTAATTTCAATTGATCAGGAAAAGGCATTTGACCGAGTTGAACATCAATATTTATGGCACACGTTTGAGGCGTTTGGGTTCAGCTCTGGTTTTATTGCCATGATAAAGGTGATATATGGTGACATTGAAAGTGTATTGAAAGTTAACGGTGGTTTGAGTGCTCCTTTTAAAGTGTGTAGAGGTATTAGGCAGGGATGTTCTATGTCTGGGATGTTATATGCTATTGCTATAGAGCCACTACTAAATAGCATTAGAAGTCGCATTGCAGGGGTGTGCCTTTCAGAGGATATTCCTCCTATTCGTCTTTCAGCCTATGCTGATGATGTAGTTGTGCTAGTGAAAAATCAAGCGGAGGTGGATAGCTTGAGTCTAATGGTTGATCGTTTTAGGGGAATATCCTCTGCAAAGGTAAATTGGGAAAAGAGTTGTGCTTTACAGATTGGAGAATGGTCTGGAGGGATCATGGCTTTGCCAGGGGGGCTAGAATGGTGTAAGGGAGGTTTTAAGTATCTTGGAGTGTATCTAGGAGATGAGGGGACTATGGAAAAAAATTGGAGTGGGGTGGTTGAAATGGTGGAAGGGAGGATGAGGAGATGGCGTTGGTTACTATCTCGTATGTCATATAGAGGGCGCACTATTATAGTTAACAATGTGATTGCCTCTGCACTGTGGCATCGGTTGTCAGTTTTAGAACCACCATCTGGCCTTCTGGCTAAGATACAGGCAATTATTGTGGATTTCTTTTGGGATAAATATCACTGGGTTCCACAAAGTGTTTTGTATTTGTCAAAAGAGGAGGGGGGACAAGATCTTGTACATCTTGCTAGTAGGGCTGCTGCTTTCCGGTTTCAGTTTATTCAAAGGCTGCTTTATGGACCGGAAAATGTGGTGTGGAGAGGGGTGGCAGGTCTTATATTACAGCGGGTTGGAGGATTAGGTTTAAAGAAGGCTTTATTTCTGGTTGATAGTAGCCAGATTTCTAGGGAGGGAGTACCTCCGTTTTACAGAGGCCTTCTCAGAGTGTGGAGCATAATGAAGGTGTCCAGAAGAACTTCAGCGGAGTCAGTGCATTGGCTGTTGGAGGAACCTCTGGTGTATGGGGCAAGACTGGATTGTACAACTGCAGCTGTTCCACATTTCTCCAAGATTCTGGTGAAGGGGAAAATCATCACCTTAAGACAGTTAATGGCCATGGCTGGGCCCGCCTTAATGGATGGAAGAAGGGTGGCAGAACATTTGGGGATGAGGTCGGAAAGGATTGTCGGACAAATGCTGGGGAGCTGTAGGAAGGCTCTGTCAGCGGAAGAATGGGATATGCTTAGTAGCCACAAGAAGAAGGTGCAAGATGAAGACGTCTCATTTCCAAAACTAGGGATTACACCAAATATCCCAGAGTCAGAAAGAAAGGTGTTATTGCTGGATTTGAGAGGGTTGGAGGAGGTGGGTTTGGATGAGGTGAATGGGAAGGAATTGTATAGGGGGTGTGTCAAGGTGTTGAATAAAGATAAATTGAAAAATAGAAAATATACTCCTTGGAGGGTAAAATTGGGCATTGATGACAAGGTAAAGCCAGCATGGAGAGCACTGTACAAGCCACCGTTACAAAAGGGTACTGGTGATATGCAATGGAGGGTTTTACATGGTATCATTGCAGTTAATGCTTTTGTATCTGTTATTAACTCAGATGTTAGAGATGGATGTCCTTTTTGTAATATAAGAGAAACCATTTTTCACTGTTTTATGGAGTGTGAGAGGATAAAACCGCTATTGGAAATGTTGGAATCTTTGTTTAAAGCTGTAGGGGAGTTTTTCAATAACACTGTTTTTATTTTGGGGTTTCAATATAGTAAACAACAGAAAAGAAAATGTCAAATGTTACATTTTATTTTGGGACAAGCTAAGATGTCAATTTTTCTGAGTAGGAAACATAAGATAGAAACGGGATATGGGCAGGATGTAAGATGTGTTTTTAAAGGTTTAGTGAAAGCAAGAATAAAAGTAGATTTTGAGTTCTTTTCAGCTGTAAAAGATCTCCTATTATTTGAGGAGAAGTGGGCTTACGAAGGAGCGCTTTGTTTTGTAGAGGAGGGGAAATTATTTTTTGCTGCTGAAATAAGTTGAATGTATATGTTATGTATTTATTTTTGTTTAGGAATTACATTTGTTATTTCATTTCTGAAAAGGCAGTGTGTCATTATTTATGTTAACACTTGAGTAAAAAATAAAGGTTTTATAAAAACTCAAACTCTCTCTCTCTCTCTCTCTCTCTCTCTCTCTCTCTTTTTCTGTTCTTATCTCATATTTCCAACTCTGTACAGCTGAATCCAATCTGCCCGCTGTTGAGGCGGTGCGATCCATGGCGACAGAATCCTCTGTTTCCATGTTCCTGGTACCTTTGGTGTTGTATACAGCCTTTCCTGTACAGAGCCCCTGGAGCCCAGCCAATAGCCAGGACTCAACCAGCCTGTCAAACTTAATCCCGGCCAATGCGGGCGCTGAAAGCTGGCATGGCAGACATTTCAGAGGGAAGCATGGTGTCGCACTCTTCTGTTTCCACCAGTTGTCTGAGGAGGAGAGTAGAGGGACTGTAAGAGAGATCAGTAAGCCTTCTCTCTCTGTAGGAATGCTACATCCATCTACACACACACAGGAAGGCTCTAAAAGTGTTTAGCTCCAATTAGAATACATACATTTGCATTTGTCTTTTCTAAAGCAGGCCCATTCACAGGATTAGCATTGTGTTAATGTGACGACAAGCTCTCCACTTTAAGAATAGGGTGTCATATATCATAACGGCTCTTTGATGCTGATCCATTCATTCTCCACACTCTCTCTCACACACACACACACACACACACACACACACACACACACACACACACACACACACACACACACACACACACACACACACACACACACACACACACACACACACACACACACACACAGTATTTGCGTTTGTTAACACCGTACGGAGGTGGACATCTTCAGTCGCTCCAGGTTTCCCATGAATCAGGGCAGCTTGTTCCTTTCTCTTCTCGGGGAAATCACATTAAGTGGAGCCCTGCGTTTGGCTCACACCAGTCCTGTCTTAATAGCAGTAATTTGGGGAGGAGAGAAAGAGAGGGATAGAATGGGAGAAGAAAAGGCTCTCACAACACTAATTCCAGGCAACAAAAACACCCCTCTCTGTCTCTCTCGGATCCACCACATCAATTTGCATTAGAATAACCAGCAGCTAAATATGTAACACGAAAATAACTCACTTCTATTTATACATGCAGGCAGCACAGTTCCTGCAGAGTGGCTCTGCAGTGTTGCTAGCGACTTGCTACCGTGCTGCCTGCTAACTGAGGGCACCAGTGTACCCTCCTGCTCCGTTGTCAAGCATAGGCCTCCCACACCATGACTGTACGGGTTCACTACACTACCCGCTACACAAGTCACTGTGTCTCCAGTGCACCTTCACAGCCCAGTGCGTCCTGTGCCAGCGCCCCGCACATGCCGGGCTAAAGTGAGCATCCAGCCAGGACGGGTTGTGCCAGCTCTATGCTCCAGATCTCCAGTGCGCCTCCACAGTCCAGAACGTGCTATGCCTCCTCCCAGCACTCGCCCTGAGGTGCGTGTCATCAGTCCGGTGCCATCTGTACGGGTCCCACGCATCAGGCCTCCAGTGCACCTCCACAGTCCAGAGCTCCCGGCGACAGTACCCAGTCCATAGCTTCCGGCGACAGTTCCCAGTCCAGAGCTTCCGGTGACGCTTCGCAGTCCAGAGCTTCCGGCGACAGTGCCCAGGCCAGAGCTTCCGGCGACAGTGCCCAGTCCAGAGCTTCCGGCGACAGTTCCCAGTCCAAAGCTTCCGGCGACAGTTCCCAGTCCATAGCTTCCGGCGACAGTTCCCAGTCCAAAGCTCCCGGCGACAGTTTCCAGTCCAGAGCTTCCGGCGACAGTTCCCAGTCCAGAGCTTCCGGCGACAGTTCCCAGTTCAGCGCTTCCGGCGACAGTTCCCAGTCCAGAGCTTCCGGCGACAGTTCCCAGTCCATAGCTTCCGGAGACAGTACCCAGTCCAGAGCTTCCGGCGACAGTTCCCAGTCCAGAGCTCCCGGCGACAGTTCCCAGTCCAGCGCTTCCGGCGACAGTTCCCAGTCCAGCGCTTCCGGCGACAGTTCCCAGTCCATAGCTTCCGGCGACAGTTCCCAGTCCATAGCTTCTGGCGACAGTACCCAGTCCAGAGCTTCCGCCGACAGTTCCCAGTCCAGAGCTCCCGGCGACAGTTTCCAGTCCAGCGCTTCCGGCAACAGTTCCCAGTCCAGAGCTTCCGGCGACAGTTCCCAGTCCATAGCTTCCGGCGACAGTACCCAGTCCAGAGCTTCCGGCGACAGTTCCCAGTCCAGAGCTTCCGGCGACAGTTCCCAGTCCATAGCTTCCGGCGACAGTTCCCAGTCCATAGCTTCCGGCGACAGTACCCAGTCCAGAGCTTCCGGCGACAGTTCCCAGTCCAGAGCTCCCGGCGACAGTTTCCAGTCCAGCGCTTCCGGCAACAGTTCCCAGTCCAGAGCTTCCGGCGACAGTTCCCAGTCCATAGCTTCCGGCGACAGTACCCAGTCCAGAGCTTCCGGCGACAGTTCCCAGTCCAGAGCTCCCGGCGACAGTTCCCAGTCCAGCGCTTCCGGCGACAGTTCCCAGTCCAGCGCTTCCCAGTCCAGTTCCCAGTCCAGCGCTACCGGAGCCGCTACCGAGGCTAGATGCCCACCCAGACCCTCCCTCATAGAGTCAGGTTTTGCGGCCGGAGTCATACTTAGGCAGCCTGTTTTCCACCTGAGTTTGTGGGATCTTGTTTTTGCGTAGTTGCTGTGGAGCCTGCAGAACTTTACGTTAGTTTGTATTTTGTTGTTTTTTGGTGTCATTTGAAAATAAAGAAAGATGTAGACTTTCCACGGTGCGCTTTGATCTCATTCTGACGACAGACGTAACAGTCTGAATACTTATTACTTATGTAAGTAAGATATTTACGTTTTGTTTTTACATTTGCAAAATTCTCAAAAACCTGTTTACACTTTGTCATTATGGGATATTGTGTGTAGATTGCTGAGGATTTGTATTTATTGAATCCATTTTAGAATAAGGCTGTAATGTAGCAAAATGTGGAAAAAGTCAAGGGGTCTGAATACTTTTCGAATGCACTGTATGGTTGAACACTGCTCACAGATCTTTAGATTCTCTGTGGCAAGGAACCACGTGTTTAATCTCCTTTAGTTTCTCTATAATTCAGAAGCTGCATGTTGTTCTTTTTTAGAATAGTGTGGGGGGAAAAGCAGAAAAGGTACAGGCGTAAAATCGTGGGTCATTTAAGATGTGTTTACTGAGGAATAAACACACACAGGATGACTTATAATTCAAAGCTTTACCTCAAGAGTTTTCCCTTCCTCAACATTTTCATTTCTTCTATATCAGGATCTCATCTCGGAGGATAATGCCGGGATTTTATGGCCATTCTTTGTGCTGAATCCGTGGATTTATCCATGTTAATGCTACAATCATGCTGATAATACCATTACCTAATCCTGACGATGCAGGAAACCCTTAGCTGTTGCCAGAGTGATCCAGATAATTCCACTAACTAATGCGTCAGTCACTCTCTGAATTCCCAGCCAGCGCATAGCTGTCACGACCTCCTGCCACTGGCTCCAGGCCCAACACCTACTGTATACCAGCAGCGCTAACACCCCACAGACACGTCTTCTCACAGGGACGCAGGATCGTTCACAATGCTATTTATTTATGTTGCCGTTATAGTTCATATATCAAATAAGCTGGATTCATTCGATGCGCTCTGATTTTACAACGTGATATGTTTCTATAGTAGAATGTGTAACTCCATATGTTAAAGTCATCATACAGGCAATCTGTGAAACTTTTACTGTATGTCGTCATTATGGTTTAACGCAACAAAATACCCCACACAGTAAAAGACACAGATTCATAATGATAATACATAATGAAATAGTGTAATTATCGTAAAAAAAAATCTCTATTAAATAGCTGTATGGCAGTGTTGTGTTCTCTTCTGCCTCCTCTCCAGTGTGATTACCACCCACTTCTGTATTTCCACGGTGGTTGGTGTAATCTTTGGCTCTAATCATCTGTGGCTAGCTGTACAAACACCACCACCTCCACACAGTCTCAGTCAGTCGCCTGCAGAGGTTGGAGAGAGAGACAGGGAGAGAGAGAGACAGGGAGAGAGAGAGACAGGGAGAGAGAGAGAGAGAGAGAGACAGGGAGAGAGAGAGACAGGGAGAGAGAGACAGGGAGAGAGAGAGAGAGAGAGACAGGGAGAGACGGACATGGAGAGAGGTACAGGGAGAAATATACACAGGAAAGAGAGACAGGGAGAGAGAGACAGGGAGAGAGAGACAGGGAGAGAGAGAGAGACAGGGAGAGAGAGAGAGACAGGGAGTGAGAGACAGTGAGAGAGGGACATGGGAGAGAGAGACATGGGAGAGAGAGACAGGGAGAGAGGGACATGGGAGAAAGAGACAGGGAGAGAGAGACATGGGAGAGACAGGGAGAGAGAGAGAGACAGGGAGAGAGAGAGACAGGGAGAGAGAGAGACAGGGAGAGAGAGAGACAGGGAGAGAGAGAGACATGGGAGAAAGAGACAGGGAGAGAGAGAGACAGGGAGAGAGAGAGACAGGGAGAGATGGACATGGGAGAAAGAGACAGTGAGAGTGAGACAAGGAGAGATGGACATGGGAGAGAGAGACAGATTGAGAGGGACAGGGAGAGAGAGACAGATTGAGAGAGACAGGGAGAGAGGGACAGGGAGAGAGAGACAGGGAGAGAGAGACAGGGAGAGAGAGACAGGGAGAGATGGACATGGGAGAGAGAGACATGGAGAGAGAGACAGGGAGAGATGGACATGGAGAGATGTACAGGGAGAGATGGACATGGGAAAGAGAGACAGGGAGAGAGAGACAGGGAGAGAGCGACAGGGAGAGAGAGACAGGGAGAGAGAGACATGGGATAAAGAGACAGGGAGAGAGAGACAGGGAGAGAGAGACAGGGAGAGAGAGACAGGGAGAGAGAGACAGGGAGAGAGAGACAGTGAGAGAGAGACAGGGAGAGAGGGACATGGGAGAGAGAGACAGGGAGAGAGTGACATGGGAGAAAGAGACAGGGAGAAAAAGACAGGGAGAGAGAGAAATGGGAGAGAGAGACAGGGAGAGAGAGACAGGGAGAAAGAGACAGTGAGAGAGAGACAGGGATTGAGGGACATGGGAGAGAGAGACAGGGAGAGAACGACAGGGAGTGAGAGACAGTGAGAGAGAGAGACAGGGAGAGAGGGACATGGGAGAAAGAGACAAGGAGAGATGGACATGGGAGAGATAGACAGGGAGAGAGCGACATGGAGAGAGAGACATGGAGAAAGAGACAGGGAGAGAGGGACATGGGAAAGAGAGACAGGGAGAGAGAGACAGAGAGAGAGAGACAGTGAGAGATGGACATGGGAGAAAGAGACAGGGAGAGAGAGAGACAGGGAGAGAGAGAGACAGGGAGAGAGAGAGACAGGGAGAGAGGGACATGGGAGAAAGAGACAGGGAGAGAGAGAGACAGGGAGAGAGAGAGACAGGGAGAGAGAGAGACACAGGGAGAGAGGGGCATGGGAGAAAGAGACAGGGAGAGAGGGACATGGGAGAAAGAGACAGGGAGAGAGAGACAGGGAGAGAGGAACATGGGAGAAAGAGACAGTGAGAGAGACAGGGAGAGATGGACATGGGAGAGAGAGACAGATTGAGAGGGACAGGGAGAGAGAGACAGATTGAGAGAGACAGGGAGAGAGAGACAGGGAGAGAGAGACAGGGAGAGAGAGACAGGGAGAGAGAGACATGGGAGAGAGAGACAGGGAGAGAGAGACATGGAGAGAGAGACAGGGAGAGATGGACATGGGAGAGATGGACAGGGAGAGAGAGACAGGGAGAGAGAGACAGGGAGAGATGGACAGTGAGAGAGAGACAGGGAGAGAGAGACAGGGAGAGAGAGACAGAGAGAGATGGACATGGGAGAAAGAGACAGGGAGAGAGAGAGACAGGGAGAGAGAGACAGGGAGAGAGAGAGACAGGGAGAGAGAGAGACAGGTAGAGAGGGACATGGGAGAAAGAGAGACAGGGAGAGAGAGAGACAGGGAGAGAGAGAGACAGGGAGAGAGAGAGACAGGGAGAGAGAGAGACAGGGAGAGATGGACATGGTAGAAAGAGACAGGGAGAGAGAGACAGGGAGAGAGGGACATGGGAAAAAGAGACAGGGAGAGAGAGACATGGGAGAAAGAGACAGGGAGAAAGAGACAGGGAGAGAGAGACAGGGAGAGAGAGACAGAGAGAGAGAGACAGTGAGAGATGGACATGGGAGAAAGAGACAGGGAGAGAGAGAGTTACAGGGAGAGAGAGAGACAGGGAGAGAGAGAGACAGGGAGAGAGAGAGACAGGGAGAGAGAGAGACAGGGAGAGAGGGACATGGGAGAGAGAGACAGGGAGAGAGAGAGACAGAGAGACAGGGAGAGATGGACATGGGATAAAGAGACAGGGAGAGAGAGACAGGGAGAGAGGGACATTTGAGAAAGAGACAGGGAGAGAGAGACAGGGAGAGAGAGACAGGGAGAGAGAGACAGGGAAAGAGGGACATGGGAGAAAGAGACAGGGAGAGATTGACATGGGAGAGAGAGACAGGGAGAGAGGGACATGGGAGAAAGAGACAGGGAGAGATGGACATGGGAGAGAAAGACAGGGAGAGAGGGACATGGGAGAAAGAGACAGGTAGAAAGAGACAGGGAGAGAGAGACAGGGAGAGAGAGAGACAGGGTGAAAGAGACAGGGAGAGAGAGACACGGAGAGATGGACAGGGAGAGATGGACATGGGAGAAAGAGACAGGGAGAGAGAGACAGGGAGAGAGGGACATGGGAGAAAGAGACAGGGAGAGATGGACATGGGAGAAAGAGACAGGGAGAGAGAGACAAGGAGAGAGACAGGGAGAGAGGGACATGGGAGAAAGAGACAGGGAGAGATGGACATGGGAGAGAGAGACAGGGAGAGAGAGAGACAGGGAGAGAGAGAGACAGGGAGAGAGGGACATGGGAGAAAGAGACAGGGAGAGAGAGAGACAGGGAGAGAGAGAGACAGGGAGAGAGAGAGAGACAGTGAGAGAGGGGCATGGGAGAAAGAGACAGGGAGAGAGGGACATGGGAGAAAGAGACAGGGAGAGAGAGACAGGGAGAGAGGAACATGGGAGAAAGAGACAGTGAGAGAGACAGGGAGAGATGGACATGGGAGAGAGAGACAGATTGAGAGGGACAGGGAGAGAGAGACAGATTGAGAGAGACAGGGAGAGAGAGACAGGGAGAGAGAGACAGGGAGAGAGAGACAGGGAGAGAGAGACATGGAGAGAGAGACAGGGAGAGATGGACATGGGAGAGAGAGACAGGGAGAGAGAGACAGGGAGAGAGGGACAGGGAGAGAGAGACAGGGAGAGAGAGACAGGGAGAAAGAGACAGGGAGAGATGGACAGTGAGAGAGAGACAGGGAGAGAGAGACAGAGAGAGATGGACATGGGAGAAAGAGACAGGGAGAGAGAGAGACAGGGAGAGAGAGAGACAGGGAGAGAGAGAGACAGGGAGAGAGAGAGACAGGTAGAGAGGGACATGGGAGAAAGAGAGACAGGGAGAGAGAGAGACAGGGAGAGAGAGAGACAGGGAGAGATGGACATGGTAGAAAGAGACAGGGAGAGAGAGACAGGGAGAGAGAGAGACAGGGAGAGAGGGACATGGGAAAAAGAGACAGGGAGAGAGAGATAGGGAGAGAGGGACATGGGAGAGAGAGACAGGGAGAGAGAGACAGGGAGAGAGGGACATGGGAGAAAGAGACAGGGAGAAAGAGACAGGGAGAGAGAGACAGGGAGAGAGAGACAGAGAGAGAGAGACAGTGAGAGATGGACATGGGAGAAAGAGACAGGGAGAGAGAGAGTTACAGGGAGAGAGAGAGACAGGGAGAGAGAGAGACAGGGAGAGAGAGAGACAGGGAGAGAGGGACATGGGAGAGAGAGACAGGGAGAGAGAGAGACAGAGAGAGAGAGACAGGGAGAGATGGACATGGGAGAAAGAGACAGGGAGAGAGAGACAGGAAGAGAGGGACATTTGAGAAAGAGACAGGGAGAGAGAGACAGGGAGAGAGAGACAGGGAAAGAGGGACATGGGAGAAAGAGACAGGGAGAGATTGACATGGGAGAGAGAGACAGGGAGAGAGGGACATGGGAGAAAGAGACAGGGAGAGATGGACATGGGAGAGAAAGACAGGGAGAGAAGGACATGGGAGAAAGAGACAGGTAGAAAGAGACAGGGAGAGAGAGACAGGGAGAGAGAGAGACAGGGAGAAAGAGACAGGGAGAGAGAGACACGGAGAGATGGACAGGGAGAGATGGACATGGGAGAAAGAGACAGGGAGAGAGAGACAGGGAGAGAGGGACATGGGAGAAAGAGACAGGGAGAGATGGACATGGGAGAAAGAGACAGGGAGAGAGAGACAAGGAGAGAGACAGGGAGAGAGGGACATGGGAGAAAGAGACAGGGAGAGATGGACATGGGAGAGAGAGACAGGGAGAGAGAGAGACAGGGAGAGAGGGACATGGGAGAAAGAGACAGGGAGAGAGAGAGACAGGGAGAGAGAGAGACAGGGAGAGAGAGAGAGACAGTGAGAGAGGGGCATGGGAGAAAGAGACAGGGAGAGAGGGACATGGGAGAAAGAGACAGGGAGAGAGAGACAGGGAGAGAGGAACATGGGAGAAAGAGACAGTGAGAGAGACAGGGAGAGATGGACATGGGAGAGAGAGACAGATTGAAAGGGACAGGGAGAGAGAGACAGATTGAGAGAGACAGGGAGAGAGAGACAGGGAGAGAGAGACAGGGAGAGAGAGACAGGGAGAGAGAGACATGGGAGAGAGAGACAGGGAGAGAGAGACATGGAGAGAGAGACAGGGAGAGATGGACATGGGAGAGAGAGACAGGGAGAGAGAGACAGGGAGAGAGGGACAGGGAGAGAGAGACAGGGAGAGAGAGACAGGGAGAAAGAGACAGGGAGAGATGGACAGTGAGAGAGAGACAGGGAGAGAGAGACAGAGAGAGATGGACATGGGAGAAAGAGACAGGGAGAGAGAGAGACAGGGAGAGAGAGAGACAGGGAGAGAGAGAGACAGGGAGAGAGAGAGACAGGTAGAGAGGGACATGGGAGAAAGAGAGACAGGGAGAGAGAGAGACAGGGAGAGAGAGAGACAGGGAGAGAGAGAGACAGGGAGAGATGGACATGGTAGAAAGAGACAGGGAGAGAGAGACAGGGAGAGAGAGAGACAGGGAGAGAGGGACATGGGAAAAAGAGACAGGGAGAGAGAGATAGGGAGAGAGGGACATGGGAGAGAGAGACAGGGAGAGAGAGACAGGGAGAGAGGGACATGGGAGAAAGAGACAGGGAGAGAGAGACAGGGAGAGAGAGACAGAGAGAGAGAGACAGTGAGAGATGGACATGGGAGAAAGAGACAGGGAGAGAGAGAGTTACAGGGAGAGAGAGAGACAGGGAGAGAGAGAGACAGGGAGAGAGAGAGACAGGGAGAGAGAGAGACAGGGAGAGAGAGAGACAGGGAGAGAGAGAGACAGGGAGAGAGAGAGACAGGGAGAGAGGGACATGGGAGAGAGAGACAGGGAGAGAGAGAGACAGAGAGAGAGAGACAGGGAGAGATGGACATGGGAGAAAGAGACAGGGAGAGAGAGACAGGGAGAGAGGGACATTTGAGAAAGAGACAGGGAGAGAGAGACAGGGAGAGAGAGACAGGGAAAGAGGGACATGGGAGAAAGAGACAGGGAGAGATTGACATGGGAGAGAGAGACAGGGAGAGAGGGACATGGGAGAAAGAGACAGGGAGAGATGGACATGGGAGAGAGAGACAGGGAGAGACGGACATGGGAGAAAGAGACAGGTAGAAAGAGACAGGGAGAGAGAGACAGGGAGAGAGAGAGACAGGGAGAAAGAGACAGGGAGAGAGAGACACGGAGAGATGGACAGGGAGAGATGGACATGGGAGAAAGAGACAGGGAGAGAGAGACAGGGAGAGAGGGACATGGGAGAAAGAGACAGGGAGAGATGGACATGGGAGAGAGAGACAGGGAGAGAGGGACATGGGAGAAAGAGACAGGGAGAGATTGACATGGGAGAGAGAGACAGGGAGAGAGGGACATGGGAGAAAGAGACAGGGAGAAAGAGACAGGGAGATAGAGACAGGGAGAGAGAGACAGGGAGAGATGGACATGGGAGAAAGAGACAGGGAGAAAGAGACAGGGAGAGAGAGACAGGGATAGATGGACAGGGAGAGATGGACATGGGAGAAAGAGACAGGGAGAGAGAGACAGGGAGAGAGGGACATGGGAGAAAGAGAGAGGGAGCGAGAGACAGGGAGAGAGGGACATTGGAGAAAGAGACAGGGAGAGAGAGGCAGGGAGAGAGGGACATGGGAGAAAGAGACAGGGAGAGAGAGACAGGGAGAGAGGGACATGGGAGAAAGAGACAGGGAGAGATGGACATGGGAGAAAGAGACAGGGAGAAAGAGACAGGGAGAGAGAGACAGGGAGAGAGAGACATGGGAGAGAGAGACAGGGAGAGAGAGACAGGGAGAGAGAGACAGGGAGAGAGAGACAGGGAGAGAGACATGGGAGAGAGAGACAGGGAGAGAGGGACATGGTAGAAAGAGACAGGGAGAAAGAGACAGGGAGAGAGAGACAGGGAGAGAGAGACATGGGAGAGAGAGACAGGGAGAGAGAGACATGGGAGAGAGAGACAGGGAGAGAGAGACAGGGAGAGAGACATGGGAGAACGAGACAGGGAGAGAGAGACAGGGAGAGAGAGACAGGGAGAGAGAGACAGGGAGAGAGACATGGTAGAAAGAGACAGGGAGAAAGAGACAGGGAGAGAGAGACAGGGAGAGAGAGACATGGGAGAGAGAGACAGGGAGAGAGAGACATGGGAGAGAGAGACAGGGAGAGAGAGACAGGGAGAGAGACATGGGAGAACGAGACAGGGAGAGAGGGACATGGTAGAAAGAGACAGGGAGAGAGAGACAGGGAGAGAGACATGGTAGAAAGAGACAGGGAGAAAGAGACAGGGAGAGAGAGACAGGGAGAGAGAGACATGGGAGAGAGAGACAGGGAGAGAGAGACATGGGAGAGAGAGACAGGGAGAGAGAGACAGGGAGAGAGACATGGTAGAAAGAGACAGGGAGAAAGAGACAGGGAGAGAGAGACAGGGAGAGAGAGACATGGGAGAGAGAGACAGGGAGAGAGAGACATGGGAGAGAGAGACAGGGAGAGAGAGACAGGGAGAGAGACATGGGAGAACGAGACAGGGAGAGAGGGACATGGTAGAAAGAGACAGGGAGAGAGAGAGACATGAAGAGACAGAGGGGAAGAAATGTACATCATTTAATATCGAGTTGTTGTATAATATAGTTTAATTTACAAAAACGAAGGTACATAAAATATCTCTAGACATTCAAGGGTATGGTTATGTATGGATATGTTTAGTAAGCAAACGATGGTTCATGTTCATAGGATACAGTAAACCCTTAGAATGCATAAGATGGAAATAGAAAATACAATGTCAATTCTGAATATGATTGGGAGTGTTTGTGAAAGCAAATCTAATAGTAGATTAACAGTATTAGTATTAGTATTGGTATGTCACAGCTATCGTCTTTGATTCACATCACTGTGAAAGCCATTTGGGAGATGTCCTTTACTACAAAAGGGCTCTATAATCATTCTGGAGGCTGGGGACGGGATGGAGAAATCCTTACATTCATGGTGCCCAGATTCATGGCTGTTTCTGTTTGGCTAGTCATTTCCGAGTGCAGCGTAGCTATTTTATTTGGCCTGGTCTTGGCTCCAGGACAGGGGGACAGTCTTCCTCTACTGCTGAGCCCAAAGAATGTCCTTGCTTACTTTTCCTCTGCTTTCCTCTGCTTCTCTTTTTGAGAAAATAAAGATGAAAATCTGGAAGGCAGCCCTGCTTGAGTTATTGGTTTAAAGTAAGAGGAGGGAGGGAGAGAGGGAACGGGATAGAGGGGAACCTCAGAACCTGTGTTTGTGTTAAGGAGTTGGGTTCCGTTTTTCCCGGCAGAGGGATTTCTCACCTCTCAATGCGGAACTGAAATATAGTTTGTTTTTGAAAATGCATACAGACTCCCTGTTGAACATTTGAATAGCACAGTTGTGATTAGATTCGGCCAATATCATAGTCACTGGCGTTACCAATATTCAAGCTTATGCTACAGCTTCCTGTCGGACGTCGGTCACAATGAAACCTGGATTGAAGCATCTTTAAAGTTGGTTTTACGATGTCCTTTGAGTGATTCAGAAGGACGTTGGCTAGCATTAACCAGTAGCGTAACTAACATTCATGTACTCTTACAGAGGTGAACTATCCCTTTAAGATG